>NC_092152.1:29329764-29629764 GCF_045791955.1 Oncorhynchus clarkii lewisi
CCTCTCTCCCTTTCCCTGTCTCCTCCCCCTCCCCTACTTCTCTCTTCCCCTCTCTCCTCTTTCCCTTTCACCTCCCCCTCCCCTACTTCTCTCTTCCCCCCTCTCCTCTTTCCCTGTTTCCTCCCCATCCCCTACTTCTCTCTTCCCCTCTCTCCTCTTTCCCTATCTCCTCCCCCTCCCCTACTTCTCTCTTCCCCTCTCTCCTCTTTCCCTGTCTCCTCCCCCTCCCCTACTTCTCTCTTCCCCTCTCTCCTCTTTCTCCTTCATTAAAATTGACTTCCTAAAGCCTCCATTCGTCTTGCTGACAGCTCCACTATCGATCGGCCTGGAGCGAGAGGATGCAGTTCCAGGGCTTTAAATGGCTCTTTGGTCAGCCTGGAAGAGGGCTGGACTGGGACAGGGGGCGGGGGAGGGGGGAGGAGGAGAAAACAACCTCGTTCCCACATCAGCTATACACCTTAGGGTGGGAGGTCTCTCATCACCCTGTACTCTACTGTAGATATCTGCTTCACTTTGACAGCCCTTAAATCTTCTTGTACTGTAGCTGACCACTCCAAATGAACCTGTTGGATCAGCATAAGGTTTGGATATCATGACCGCCCTATACATTTGACATATTGCTGAAGAGACCAGGAGAGTGAGGGGTGATCACACAGTTAACAAGTATGACTCAGAATCCAGTATGAATCCCTTCTAATCACTGCAGAGGATCAGCTAGGCACAGCGTTTGTAGGGCCAGGAGATTAGGAAACCTCTTAGGACTTGTTCCATTGGGTGACAGTGAAGTGGCACCCCTACAAGCCCCTGGCATTCATGCTATAATACGCCCCCAAAGAATGTGGGCCCAGAAAGTCTGGCAGACTGTAGAAACCACGCTGAGAACATAAGCAACACATGGGAGAGCAGGTTTCAATTGGCCATGCTGACGCACAATTCATTTCCATCAAACCCATCTGAAGTAACTTTCCGCCGGCTGGCGTCTTCAATGGGCCTCCATCTCTTATCGTCAGCTGGTATCGAGGGAAGATGAGTTGGCACTTTCCTTCTTGATCCCTCCCTCCGCGTGACAGCAAATTCCTCTGCCAAGATTGTTGATTGGATGTTTGATTTTCCTAATGATTAAAATATCTGTGGCACAGTCGCTGCCATGTCGTGGAAGCCCCACAGAGAGTGAGTTTCATCCCCCTCCCCATCACCCTGATGAGCACCACGTGTGTGTCAGGGATTGTCATCTATAATCATAGAGCGCTGAACAACAACGCCAGTCAGCAGGAGGGAGTCTCCCATGACACTGTCTATTTGTTCTCTAATCTGTGCCTCTGAATTGTCATTGATTGCAGCAGCTAGGGAGAGAAAATAGACAAGGTGTAATATTCAAGACAAATTACTCCACTTCCCAGTTGCGAGGAGCAGTTCAATCTACATAAAGCCAGACAGCGCTTAGAGACAGACACTGTTAGAGTGGGCATTAACCAACAGCACTTTGACCCCCGCGTATCGACGCTATGACGCAGCCTCTATCTGTGTACTCAGCTGATATGTGTATCAGCCCTTTCAAACAGCATGGCTATACACAGTACAGAATCATTTAGTAGTGGAATGCACTGGTGCTTTCTAGGGGGCACCATAACACAAAGAGAGGCTCTGAGGCTCCACCACCTGGAGAGAGGAAAGAAAAGGGGGAGAGAGACAGACAGATGGAGACAGGGAGGAAAGGACAGAAAAGGGGGAGAGAGACAGACAGATGGAGACAGGGAGGAAAGGACAGAAAAGGGGGAGAGAGACAGACAGATGGAGACAGGGAGGAAAGGACAGAAAAGGGGGAGAGAGACAGACAGATGGAGACAGGGAGGAAAGGACAGAAAAGGGGGAGAGAGACAGACAGATGGAGACAGGGAGGAAAGGACAGAAAAGGGGGAGAGAGACAGACAGATGGAGACAGGGAGGAAAGGACAGAAAAGGGGGAGAGAGACAGACAGATGGAGACAGGGAGGAAAGGACAGAAAAGGGGGAGAGAGACAGACAGATGGAGACAGGGAGGAAAGGACAGAAAAGGAAATAGAGGGAGGGGCTGAAGGAGATGTGAGGTAGCATGGGGGAGGGAGTGTGGGAAAGACAAAGGGAGGGTGAAGTAGTGAAGAAAAAGAGGGAACGAGAGGGTACTGGAGGGGGAAGAGAGGACGAGCAGAGGAGAGGGAGGGATGAGGCAGCGGAGAGGCAGAGAGCAGTAGTCGATATAAAGCCACTCATTCATCTCTCTGACAGCACTCCAAGTGCCCCACTGGAGGAGACACTGCTGCGTCACCTACAATGCAGCAAATACAGAGCACACACATACACACACAACACACAAACACACATTTACAACTCTCCACTTTACAGCACACATACACACACACACACAGGGCACACACGCTCACACTCACACACAGTACTTTCCAGGGAGCCTGCTCCATGTCTACGTTCTGGGTCAATAGTACCTTGTGGGGTGGGGCAAAATCAGTAAATACACCATCACACCGTAACCTGCTCACTCTCACACACAACACAACCACAGGCCATAACCACACACACACACACACACACACACACACACACACACACACACACACTCACACACACACACACACTCACACACACACACACACACACACACACACACTCACACACACACACACACACACACACACACACACACACACACACACACACACACACACACACACACACACACACTGCTGATTAGATAAGGCGGTGTGCTGCAACAATAAAATGAAGAGCAATAAATCCCCAGTAGCAGCCTGAAGCTAGATGGTTCATGCCAACCTGCCTGCACTGAGGACAACGGGAGAAATCACATGACAATCTAACATTCCTTCACCTCCACAATCCATACAAACCACATCCCTACAGTCCATTTAGTGACTGCTGTTGTGAGATATTCTACTGTCTGATTGATACAGCCTTTATGCTCATCTTTTTGTTGAGCTAATGATCACACACACAGCCCTGTTTCCCTCTCCTTATTGGTCACGGCCCATTGGCTGTTCTCAGCTGTACATCTCCCATGATTCACGTCTAAGTGCGTCGGTGTAGAGCAGTTCTGACTCACTGGGCCGAGGAGAGGAGAGCAGAGACAGGCTGGCTGTGTGTCATTACAGCACACCAGGATAGATGGACCACATGCAGGCTACAGTGGCTTCACATACAGTACATTCACCAGGGGCTGAGCCCTAGCACAATGAGACTGGAGGAAACAGACACTTGTTTATGTGGAGCTAGGCTTATGTCTGTGGAGGTGTAGTCTTGCTAGACCCATACATAGGGACTGTGGGCTGCTCTATGACGTCTGTGGATACAGGGGGAAAGACGGGTACTTGCACTAACTTGATTTGTCACCCTTTTGCCCAATCCCCTCCCCCTTCTCCCCAAGCTGGGCCAACTCTATAAATGAACCCCCTAATCATCCCCAAATCCTCCTTTTCAATCAGCAGAGAAGGGGGAGCGAGGCATGACAGGGAGAGGAAAGGGACATGAAAGGGACATGGGTGCCAGGCCCTCCCCCTGCCTCCCCCTATTAGAGCAGGCCCCATAAAGGAAGTTGAGGCACCAGGCCCTCCCCCTGCCTCCCCCTATTAGAGCAGGCCCCATAAAGGAAGTTGAGGCACCAGGCCCTCCCCCTGCCTCCCCCTATTAGAGCAGGCCCCATAAAGGAAGTTGAGGCACCAGGCCCTCCCCCTGCCTCCCCCTATTAGAGCAGGCCCCATAAAGGAAGTTGAGGCACCAGGCCCCTAATGATTCCTTAATGATCCCCCTCCTCAGCTGCAGCGCTGACTAACCCTGACTAACCCTGACTAACCCTGACTAACCCTGACTAACCCTGACTAACCCTGACCCTGAAACCAGGAACACCCACCAGGCCCGCCACGGCACGGCACCCCTCCACACATACCTTCCATTTGCAAGCCCCTCTCTCCCCTCTCCTCTCCTCTCCCCTTTCCTCTCTCCCCTCTCCTCTCCCTCCTCTCCTTTCTCCCCTCTCCTCTTCCATAACCCTCCCCTAACTTCCCCATTAAGCCAGCTGGACAGTGGGAGGGCCTAGATGATCCATGTCACCTAGAGAGTAATGGGTTAAGTTAGTTTGTAGGAATTCCTTCTGGCAGATCAAGCAAAGGAAAAGACAAAGAGTAGACCAACAGACAGATAGAGGTGGGAGGAGTAGAGATGTGCTATTGGGAGAAAGTTAGAAACTGCAGAACCCAATGGAGAAAAAAAACTAACCTCTTTAGCTATGTTTATGATTTCCATTGCCGTTGGGGGAGCCAGCAGCAGAGCGGCAGCGTAATCTTGTTTTAACATCACAGGGTAACGTAATTACAGAGTGTACCATGGCCAGCCCGCCTCAGTTTCTCCTAAATACTCACACCCCAAATTAGGGGTTACCTCGCTCAAGCCAACACTACTATTTAAGACTAGGACGTCACATGCAAAGGAGAGGAGAGGAGAGGAGAGGAGAGGAGAGGAGAGGAGAGGAGAGTTTTACCATTAGAGTGTGTCAGGAGAATAACACGAAGGGAGAATAACATGAAGCTGTTCAGTTAGACAGTTGTATGAAGAGACAGAGCAGACAAGGTGGGGCCACATTAACCTACTGTACGGAAGGACTTGGCAGGGCCACATTAACCTACTGTATGGAAGGACTTGGCAGGGCCACATTAACCTACTGTACGGAAGGACTTGGCAGGGCCACATTAACCTACTGTATGGAAGGACTTGGCAGGGCCACATTAACCTACTGTATGGAAGGACTTGGCAGGGCCACATTAACCTACTGTACGGAAGGACTTGGCAGGGCCACATTAACCTACTGTATGGAAGGACTTGGCAGGGCCACATATGGCTGGATAGAGGAGAGAGTGTGTTTATGTTATATCTCCAGAATACCTGACAGCTGAAAATCTGCTAAAGATATTTCCAAAGGCTGCAAATGAAAGAAAAACACAAACTCTGTGGTCAGTGTGACCTCACTGGCTTGACCTACAGCTCAGAGCGAGTCACGGTTGCGGATGACAAAACGCTGCACTCCAGGAGCCATTTCCAGGTTCCCCCTCTCCTCTCACAGAGAACACTAGCAGCTCCCCCGCCTTTTAAACCGCCCATCCCACTCTCTGTTTCCTTCCATTTCTCTGCCCCTCTCTAACACAACCACACAGTACATCCCCAAAGTCAATTATACCATCATTCCCTTCAAGATTTTCCATCTTTTAAGAGCAGTAATCATTTGAAAATATAGGAAAGCTGCACAAGCTTGCAGAAAACAGGGACTTTGGTCACAAACATACAGTAGAGTAAGTGGAAAGTGAATAAGACATAATGGCCGGCACAGTGGTCAGAAGCATTATGTATGATTAAGGCCAGTGACCAGGTAGTAGATGAGGGGTGGTCGGTGGACCATCAATCTGGCAGCAGCAGCATCCGGTCAGGGCAAAGCATTAGGAGATGAAAGAGAAGTGGTGCACTACTCCTCTACTGATAAAAACAGGACCCAATTACTGCTAGTGATTTATGGAGAATGCTCTCGGGAACATCTCTGTCTTCCGTCTCTCTCTGCTGCTCCATCACAGCCAGGCCAGGCCGCACGACACTGCATTGTACTGGGTAAAGGCTAGTACTGGAGTAATACAGTAGAATAGCAGTATAATGTGTATGTGAGAAAACCACCTACTCTGGGGAACACTACCTGCACTGGGGTAAAGAGTATAATTACTAAAAAAATACTTACTCGGAGGGCTATGTGTTTCAAAATACAGACATCTTCCACGTATGATGCTCATACTGTATGATGTAAAATGCATCATATGTGGATGATTTCAGTATTCTGAAAGTTACAGATCTTGAAAACTTGATTACTGACATGCAAAACATATTAAGAATGGACTAATGAAACAAATACCAACAGATAGTTTTTGAGTGGAGTTTTCCTTTGAAGCTAAGCTCCGTGATCGGCGAAACAGCAACACTGGCCGCCACAGGCGCATCTGTTGTAGTCTTTGTTTGAAGGAAATCAGCATTCAGTATTGTGGTCCAAAATGTTTTGGGTACAAACTCTGCTGTTCTATCGCACGTGCAATGACGTCTGAGGGGAAGAAATGTGTTTTAAATACACCTCACCCTAACACTACTGTATCTTAACC
The DNA here is from genome assembly GCF_045791955.1 of Oncorhynchus clarkii lewisi. Taxonomy (NCBI): domain Eukaryota; kingdom Metazoa; phylum Chordata; class Actinopteri; order Salmoniformes; family Salmonidae; genus Oncorhynchus; species Oncorhynchus clarkii. Next base: position 29,335,959 of record NC_092152.1, read on the forward strand.
TGTGTGCATTTCTATTGATTTGTGTTTTAGTTCACCTTTATTTAACCAGGTAATCTAGTTGAGAACAAGTTCTCATTTTACAATTGCGACCTGGCCAAGATGAAGCAAAGCAGTTCGACACGTACAACAACACAGAGTTACACATGGAGTAAAACAAACACACAGTCAATAATACAGTAGAAAAATAAGTCTATATACGATGTGAGCAAATGAGGTGAGATAAGGGAGGTAAAGGCAAAAAAAAGGCAATGGTGGTGAAGTAAATACAATATAGCAAGTAAAATACTGGAATGGTAGATTTGAAGTGGAAGAATATGCAAAGTAGAGATAGAAATAATGGGGTGCAAAGGAGCAAAATACATAAATAATACATATTTATAATAAATAAATAATAAATAAAGTATGGAAAGAAGTAGTTGTTTGGGCTAAATTGTTTGGGCATGACAGGCATAGATCTAGGCTTACTGATGGCTGTGGTCTCATACCGTCACCTCTGCGTCTATATATCTGGAGGTATTTGTGTGAGAAATGTGAGGGGGCCTCTGGCCGTCAGCTGTAGCTTTGCCCTTCGGCTTTTAAACCACCCATCCCATTCTCTCTTTCCTTTCATTTATCTCCCCCTCTCTAACACGACCCCACAGTACATCCACATACCACAATTCCCTTCAAGATTTTCAATCTTTCCCATCTTTAAGAGCAGTAAACTGGAGTGTTTAAACGTCTCCTGATATCTGGGAAAACAAACAGTTGAAGCGGCCGGGGAGGGGCTGGCGGGGAGGATAAGAGACTGGGGAAGCAGGGAGGGATGGGGGAAGCAGGGGGGTACGGGGGAAAGCAGGGAGGGATGGGGAAGCAGGGAGGGATGGGGGAAGCAGGGAGGGATGGGGAAGCAGGGAGGGATGGGGGAAGCAGGGGGGTACGGGGGAAAGCAGGGAGGGATGGGGAAGCAGGGAGGGATGGGGGAAGCAGGGGGGTATGGGGGAAAGCAGGGAGGGATGGGGAAGCAGGGGGGTATGGGGGAAAGCAGGGGGGTATGGGGGAAAGCAGGGAGGGATGGGGAAGCAGGGGGGTATGGGGGAAAGCAGGGAGGGATGGGGAAGCAGGGAGGGATGGGGAAGCAGGGGGGTACGGGGGAAAGCAGGGAGGGATGGGGAAGCAGGGGGGTATGGGGGAAAGCAGGGAGGGATGGGGGAAAGCAGGGGGGTATGGGGGAAAGCAGGGAGGGATGGGGGAAGCAGGGGGGTACGGGGGAAAGCAGGGAGGGATGGGGAAGCAGGGGGGTACGGGGGAAGCAGGGGGGTATGGGGGAAAGCAGGGAGGGATGGGGAATCAGGGGGGTATGGGGGAAAGCAGGGAGGGATGGGGAAGCAGGGAGGGATGGGGAAGCAGGGGGGTACGGGGGAAAGCAGGGAGGGATGGGGAAGCAGGGAGGGATGGGGAAGCAGGGGGGTACGAGGGAAAGCAGGGAGGGATGGGGAAGCAGGGAGGTACGGGGGAAGCAGGGGAGTACGGGGGAAAGCAGGGAGGGATGGGGAAGCAGGGATGGATGGGGGAAGCAGGGGTGTATGGGGGAAGCAGGGGCATTCTTCTCTCCGAGCTGGGTGATGGGAACTGTGCAAGAACAAATTCCTGTCACCCCCCACAAACACCACAGAGGTCAGGCAAGGTCAGAGGTCAGAAAGAGAGAGAGAAAGACAGAGACAGAGAGAAAGAAATTTGCCCATTTTCTCACTCTCTGGCCCTCCCTCCTCCTCTGTCTACCTTCCCTTATGCTCTACCTCTATTTTTTTTCTCCATCCCTCATCTGTTGTTTTTTTCTCCCTCCCTCATCTGTTGTTTTTTTCTCTCTCCCTCATCTCTTGTTTTTTTCTCCCTCCCTCATCTGTTGTTTTTTCTCTCTCCCTCATCTGTTGTTTTTTTCTCCCTCCCTCATCTGTTGTTTTTTCTCTCTCCCTCATCTGTTGTTTTTTCCTTCCTCATCTGTTGTTTTTTCTCCCTCCCTCATCTGTTGTTTTTTCTCTCTCCCTCATCTGTTGTTTTTTTCTCCCTCCCTCATCTGTTGTTTTTTTCTCTCTCCCTCATCTGTTGTTTTTTCTCTCCCTCATCTGTTGTTTTTTCCTTCCTCATCTCTTGTTTTTATCTTCCTCCCTCATCTCTTGTTTTTTCTTCCCCCCTCATCTGTTGTTTTTTTCTCTCTCCCTCATCTGTTGTTTTTTCTCTCCCTCATCTGTTGTTTTTTTCTCTCTCCCTCATCTGTTGTTTTTTCTCTCTCCCTCATCTGTTGTTTTTTCTCTCCCTCATCTGTTGTTTTTTCTTCCCCCCTCATCTGTTGTTTTTTCTCTCCCTCATCTGTTGCTTTTTCTTCCCCCCTCATCTGTTGTTTTTTCTCTCCCTCATCTGTTGTTTTTTTCTCTCTCCCTCATCTGTTGTTTTTTCTCTCCCTCATCTGTTGTTTTTTTCTTCCTCCCTCATCTGTTGTTTTTTTCTCCCTCCCTCATCTGTGGTTTTTCTCTCCCTCATCTCTTGTTTTTTCTTCCCCCCTCATCTGTTGTTTTTTTCTCTCTCCCTCATCTGTTGTTTTTTCTCTCCCTCATCTGTTGTTTTTTTCTCTCTCCCTCATCTGTTGTTTTTTCTCTCTCCTTCATCTGTTGTTTTTTCTCTCCCTCATCTCTTGTTTTTTCTTCCCCCCTCATCTGTTGTTTTTTTCTCTCTCCCTCATCTGTTGTTTTTTCTCTCCCTCATCTGTTGTTTTTTTCTCTCTCCCTCATCTGTTGTTTTTTCTCTCTCCCTCATCTGTGGTTTTTCTCTCCCTCATCTCTTGTTTTTTCTTCCCCCCTCATCTGTTGTTTTTTTCTCTCTCCCTCATCTGTTGTTTTTTCTCCCTCCCTCATCTGTTGTTTTTTTCTCCCTCCCTCATCTGTTGTTTTTTCTTCCCCCCTCATCTGTTGTTTTTTCTTCCCCCCTCATCTGTTGTTTTTTCTCCCTCCCTCATCTCTTGTTTTTTCTTCCCCCCTCATCTGTTGTTTTTTCTTCCTCCCTCATCTGTTGTTTTTTCTTCCCCCCTCATCTCTTGTTTTTATCTTCCTCCCTCATCTGTGTTTTTTCCTTCCTCATCTCTTGTTTTTTCTTCCTCCCTCATCTGTTGTTTTTTCTTCCTCCCTCATCTGTTGTTTTTTCTTCCTCCCTCATCTGTGGTTTTTCTCTCCCTCATCTCTTGTTTTTATCTTCCTCCCTCATCTCTTGTTTTTATCTCCCTCCCTCATCTGTTGATTTTTCTTCCCCCCTCATCTGTTGTTTTTTTCTCTCTCCCTCATCTGTGTTTTTTCTCTCTCCCTCATCCCTTGTTTTTCTCTTCCTCCCTCATCTGTTGTTTTTTCTCTCTCCCTCATCTGTTGTTTTTTCTCTCTCCCTCATCTGTTGTTTTTTCTCCCTCCCTCATCTGTTGTTTTTTCTCCCTCCCTCATCTGTTGTTTTTTCTCTCTCCCTCATCTGTTGTTTTTTCTCCCTCCCTCATCTGTTGTTTTTTTCTCTCTCCCTCATCTGTTGTTTTTTCTCCCTCCCTCATCTGTTGTTTTTTTCTCTCTCCCTCATCTGTTGTTTTTTCTCCATCCCTCATCTGTTGTTTTTTCTCCCTCCCTCATCTGTTGTTTTTTTCTCTCTCCCTCATCTGTTGTTTTTTCTCCCTCCCTCATCTGTTGTTTTTTCTCCCTCCCTCATCTGTTGTTTTTTCTCCCTCCCTCATCTGTTGTTTTTTCTCCCTCCCTCATCTGTTGTTTTTTCTCCCTCCCTCATCTGTTGTTTTTTCTCCCTCCCTCATCTGTTGTTTTTTTCTCTCTCCCTCATTTGTGTTTTTTCTCTCTCTTGTCCTTTTGTTTTTGTATTTCTCCCTCTATTTCATATCCAAACACCTTAATCTGTGCAAATTACATTCATTAAGTAGCATATGTTGCCAAAACCCCAGTTGTACTGAAACATGAACAGGATAAATATATGCATAATATCTGCATAAATGTTTTGCATTGATAACGAGGAGCACAAGCTGTTACTTAAGGCCCTCCCATTGGTCTCTTCACCTCTCTCTCACTCGCCTCGTCACCTTCATTTGTCCTCCTAACCCACTTCCCATCCCTCTCTATCTCTCTCTCTCTGACGGGAGAACCAGCAGCAGAGCATTCCTGCCTTTCAGTCTTACCCTTGATTCACCCTCAGAACAACCAAGACAGAGGAGAGGAAAGCTGCAGGACACACCACTATTACAACCACTAACGGAAGCAGAGAAAAGACACCAGCCATCCATTCCCCACATGCCTTCACCCCTCCTCCTAAAGCAGAAGATAACCTAAAACTACATGATAGATTTACCTTACATACTACCACCTGGAAAAGATCAGAAAAAACTCCCAGGAGTATTAGGTAGAGGACACAGTGAGCTGTGGGCCCTGTGTGTCTCAGTCTCTTACCTCCCTGTCCTTGAGCTTCATGGCCAGGACCAGCTGGTGGCGATGGTTAGTCAGGGCCTCGCGGTAGTTCCCCTTGGAGAAGAATGCTGAGCCCAGGTTGCCATGGGCACGACATTCACCTGTTTGGTCACCTGGAGATGAGGAGAGCAGAGAGAAGAGAGGACAAGTAAGGGAAGGTCCCTCCAGGACAGGATAGAATAGGACAGAAAACAATGTACTCTATACAATAAATCTGAGATCATAATCAATACCTCTTAACTTTCAATACAGTCATCTGTATCCTTGTTTGTTTACCACTCAGGTTATATACAGTACAACCGGAAAGTCACAACTAAATGTGCTGTCATTCGGTGTAGGGTGGGTCTTCCCAGGGCAGTCCCGGTCCTCTACCATCTCAGAGCAGTGATGCGATGGAGCTCCTTGACACTGACATCCCATTATGTCCTTAAATGGAGCACTGGGCATTCTAAGCTGCTGTACAGACAAAGCTCCACAGTAGAGAGAGCAGCTAACTGACTGACAGACAGACTGCAGGTAGACCTGCTAGACCTGATCTCCAGGCCCCAGTGGGGTGAGGGAGAGGCCTTATTATATCTGACAGACAGGCCCCCCAGACTGGGCCCGAGCCAGGCTCTCTACCTGATAACCACAGCGCTCTGCTCCACTCCAGACCCTTCTCATGCTGCTCTGCTCTGCCCACTCATGTGTCAAACGATGTGGGGCCAGGAGAGTCCAGCCAATCTGGGCTGCCTCACACCCACACAGCAACTCAGGGACAGACATACTGTAGTTAGAGACACCCACATACACACAGATAAGAACAGACATACACACTCTTGTCTCTTACCTAGTGTTTTGGAGACCTCCAGGTCTTGCTGCATGTATCCGGTGCTCTTCTCGGTATTGCCCAGGGACCAGTGGGCACTGCTGAGGGCTGAGAAGACGGAGCCGCGCAGCTTGAGGCTGCAGGTGCCGATCTTTAATGCGGACTCCAGTACCACCACGGAGGCGGTATGGTGGGCTGCTGTCAGCAGCTCCTGACCAATCACTGACACCACCACGAACGGACTCTTGTCCAGTTTCATCTTCTGCAGCTGCTGGTAGGTGGGTTCCAGTGACTCTGTGTGGAGGGAGGGAGGGGGGGGGGGGGGGGGTCATGATGAGAAGAAGTGGACTCATTCAGATAGCTTTTTTGCATTCCTTTCAGTTTCATGGAATACACAAGGTGCTCCATAGCTCCCCAACAATGACTGTAAGCAGCTTCGGTATATTACTGCACATTAGCCATGTTGATTTGTTCACCTGAACATGTTGCAAGATGAAAAATCTCAATAGCTCCATCTGAACACAGCCCAGTCCTAGTACATCTAGTGTGTTTCAGGGAGAGCAATCAATGTGTCTTTTATCGAGCTTGTCTGACTGATGTCCTTAGAACATGGATTTCACTGACAACATCACAACAAGACAAGCAAATGAATACACCATTGACAGGTTTAACTATTATAGACAATTCCATCTCTGGAAAATTCAAGCCCCACAATATAAAAACGTTGTGTTTACACATCCTCTGACAGCTCTGCTGCGAGGCAGCAGAGGGAAATTATACTGCTTTGAAATGATATTGCGGTTTGAGAGAGAAGAGAAGCCTGAGTGGGTTTTGAGGGCGGCTGAGTGTTAAACGTGATGGCGAACATGCTGCTGGTAACTCAGGGGACAGAGGCAGAGGAATGTGGAGAGGAGACGCACGAGGTGACCTCTGGGAAGGCTGAAAATGCACACAATGACATAAATCAATGGTGGGCCACGCAGGCTTTTGGGATCCACAGCCCCTCTAGTATATTGAGCCAGCCAGCCAGACAGACAGACAGCCAGACAGGCCGCTGGCAGACTACAGCCTTGGCAGCAGGCTGGGGCTGACAAGGAGGGGGATGGGAACAGGGGTGACATCTTATGTATGTGTGTGCGTGTGTGTACTGTATGTGTGAGTGAGTGTACTGTATGTGTAAGTGTGTGTACTGTATGTGTGAGTGTGTGTACTGTATGTGTGAGTGTATGTACTGTATGTGTGAGTGTGTGTACTGTATGTGTGAGTGTGTGTACTGTATGTGTGAGTGTGTGTACTGTATGTGAGTGCAAGTGTGTGTACATGAAGGGGGATGGGGAATAACTATGCCCCTTGTGCAAATATTTTGAGCAGAGTTGCAGTTAATTAGGTCAACTCCTCTCCCACAGAGGTTTTTCTGTAATACTGTACCTGCACAAGGTAGATCATGCCTGCAGTCAGGTGTACTATACACCTGTTACTATATCAGTAATACCCATGCACTTAAAGAGAATGACACTCATCGGACAAATAACAAAATACACATGAACACTACCTGAATAGCCTGGTACCAAGCCACCCACTTGGAATCTAATATTCACCACACACACAATATGAAACACATCTCCAGGCTCCACACAAGCCCTCAAAAATAGGATTGATGATGCTCTTTCAAGAGCATCACTTGTTTTCCAGCGGTTGGAAGAATGTAGCGCTGGCAGAGACGGCGTGTGCATATCATATCCATTCATAGCTGGTAATTGCATTTAAAGTGACACACAGAGTGGTGTCATAAATCAAACATTGAAATACCAGTAAAAAGTGTCATGGCTGCTGGATCCATAAACAGGTAGTTAGGGTAACGTCTCACACACATCAGGGGGATGAGCAGGAACACACACACACACACACACACACACACAGTTTATTAGGTGCACCTAGTACCGTTGACACCAGACAGGATGGGGCCATGGACTAACGTTGCTTACGCCAAACCCGGACTCTGCCAGCAGCCATGAGATCAGAACGATGAAACAGGAACCGGGCAATGTTTTTACACTTCTCAATAGTCCAGTTTTGGTGATCGTGTGCCCACTGGAGCTGCTTCTTCCTGTTTTAAGCTGATAGGAGTGGAACCCGGTGTGGTCGGCTACTGCAATAGCCCATCCGGATCCAGGTTGTGCGTTCTGAGATGCGGTTCTGCACACCACTGTTGTACTGCTCAGTTATTTGACTGTTTGCGGCCCGCCTGTTATTTTGCACGATTCTTTCCATTCTCCTTCGACTTGTCATCAACAGACTGCTGCTGACTGGATGGTTTTGGTTTGTTGCACCATTCTTGGTAAACCCTAGACACTGTCGTGAGTGAAAAGCCCAGGAGACCGGCCGTTTCTGAGATACTGGAACCAGCGAGCCTGGCACCGACGATCATTCCACGCTCAACATCACTTAGGCCACTTGTTTTGCCCCATCTAACATTCAATCAAACAGTACATGAACGCCTCGATGGATATTGGGGTGAATGTGACACGTCATGCATTTTTGATATCGTCTATTATTATTATGTTCTAGAAAGTTTATTTCTTGTTAGTTAATCATCAAACCACTCATTTTTGAAGATTACGGCATATGGAAGGTCTGTCTTTTTTCTCTTCAGTATAGCAAGCCATGGCCATGTGACTCACTGTCTGTAGGAGCGAACCATTTTCGTGAATGGGTTGATGTACCTAATAAACTGGCCACTGAATGTATATAAAACACACATACAGTGCTGGAAAAAGTATCCAATTGTCATACTTGAGTAAAAGTAAAGATACAATACCTTAATAGAAAATGTCTCAAGTAAAAGTCATCCAGTAAAATACTACTTAGTATTTGGTTTGAAATATACTTACCGGTAAGTATCTAAAGTAAATGGAATCGCTAAAATATGCTAAAGTATAAAAAGTAAAAGTATAAATCATTTTAAAAATCCTTATAATAATCAAACCAGACGGCACCATTTTCTGTTTTTATTTTATCTACGGATACTAAGGGGCACACTCCAACACTCAGACATCATTTACAAATGAAGAATGTGTGTTTAGTGAGTCCACCAGATCAGAGGCAGTAGGGATGACTGGGGATGTTCTCTGTTTAGTGAGTCCACCAGATCAGAGGCAGTAGGGATGACTGGGGATGTTCTCTTGATAAGTGTGTGAATGGACCATTAAAAGTAAAAGTTGTCAAAAATATAAATAGTAAAGTACAGATACCCCCAAAAACTACTTAATAAGTAGTACTTTAAAGTATTTTTACTTAAGTACTTGACACCACTGCACGCATACTGTACACACTGCCTGGGAAGCCATGTTGAAAAGTAATGAGAACCCTTTGTTTGCCGCTCTCTCTCTCTTTCTCTATTTCTATCTCTCTCTCTCTTTCTATATCTCTCTCTCTCTTTCTATCTCTCTCTCTCTCTCTCTCTCTCTTTCTATCTCTCTCTCTCTTTCTACCTCTCTCTCTCTCTCTCTCTCTCTCTCTCTCTCTCTCTCTCTCTCTTTCTATCTCTCTCTCTTTCTATCTCTCTCTTTCTATCTCTTTCTTTCTATCTCTCTTTCTATCTCTCTCTCTATCTCTCTCTCTCTCTCTTTCTTTCTTTCTCTCTTTCTTTCTATCTCTCTCCCTCTCTCTCTCATTTTTTCTCTCTTTCTTTCTATCTCTCTCTCTCTCTCTTCCAAAAACCCAGTTTTTCTTTCTTTCTCAACCGCTCCTTTTAGAAACATAGAGTAAATATAATCTACATACAATATGTACTCGCTGTATGCACATGTACACAAACAGATACCGTACATTGATATATAGTTCCTTCTCCTCCTCTCAGGCTTGGCCTCATATAGAGGAGGCTTGGTCTCAGCCTGGGTCTGGTATAGGGTAGGCGTTTGACAGCCTTTACCATTTCCCCTGGGCGGCTGGTGACAATAACAAACCCATGTAGTGTACATTCATTCTGTTTTCCCCTGCCTTTGAATACAACTATGACTAATTTCACCTTCCCATTTCACGAGCCATCGCCACCACCCATTCTGCTCTATGGGTCTGTGACTGTGAGGAGGCAGAGAGCTGACTGCTGAGAGGGGCTGACACCCTCCTGCACTTCTGTTTGCGTTTGCATCTCCATAATCTATACTGAACTGTATATATATATATATATATATACTATATATTACATGTATACTACTTTTCTACTACGATGTTCTACTTCTGAAGTATATTTCTGTATCTGCATCACTCCTTCCAAGATGACATAATATGAATAGTGTGATCTATTGGTAACAATGAATTGGAAAAATGCATAATAATTATGGTGACTTTGTTTCCCCTCCAACGCTCAGAGAACTTCAGAGCTGGTCCAAGATCATGGGAAAAACAGAAACAGAACAGAACCAAGCCTGTCTGTGCTCAACACTGGCTACTTCCCGGGCCTGGTTTGCCTCTTTCATTTCACTCAATGATATTCAATGTGGGAAAAGAACATGCATCAAAACCTTGATATCTGAGCAGTTCGAAGCTGACATAATGATCATAAGCGGAAGAGAAGAGAGACAGAGATGGAGAGGGTTCTGAGAGCACTTTTCCCTACTTTGAGAGCTTTGTTGTGAGAAGCACAAAGGAGGACAGTACAGTAGGAGTCACATGAGAGCACTGTCTGCTGCTCAGCTCTGGACTCATGGAAAATCCCTTTAATGCATTGTGTGGGGGGGAAAGTTGGGCAAAGCCACAGTGGGAATATAACACTGCAATGCTAAAGCAAAGTAAACACAAATAGTGGTGATAAAGTGAGCTTCAGGGGAATTACACACACTGTTGGTCTCCTTGAAGACAAGGGCCTTGAATATGTTTTCTTGCTTTAATGATTTGTGTTCTTCGTCCAATGTTTGCGTGGCGACTCCTTTATCTGTTTCGCTATGCCCAATGACAGAATAAAAACCAAACACTTACGGAAAAACATTACAGTGAATTTGGAGCATAAAGAGATGCCTGTGTGGATGTCCTTAAGGCAGGTTAAGTGAGATGTAAAACAACACGTTGCTACTGGACTGCTACTAGTTGATGTCTATCATCAGTATGGAGAGTCATCTTCCTTATTATACCTTATTACACTCTGAATTCAACAGGGTGGAGAAAGAGTTAAGTTCATTTAGTAAGACCCTGGCAACACCAAACTCCAAGCGAGGGGGAAATGAAATGGGTGGGTTTGGTAATACCCAGGTAACCCTGGAAGGGGTGTTACCCCACCGATAAGAGGGCCTGGCAGGAGAACAGCCATCTCTGACTTCAGCGAGAGAAAGCAACGCTCTCCTTCCTTTCCCTTTTCACATGGCTCTGGCTGCTTAACACGGATTATCCTCCCTGTTTGCTGGCGTAACGCTGATTATCTTACCCCTGTGTCAGGAGCCAATCTGAGAGGATCATTGCTCTTAATCCCCCGACACAGCCCCCCTCCAACACACCTTGGACTGTCTCCCTCCGTCGCTAGCGACTTCATTCCCTGGCACCACGGGAAACGTGGTAAACAATTAAGAGATTGAAAAAAATAGTTTATCCTCTCCTACTGAGAGAGGCCCAGCCACGTCCACAGTGTTTGGTGTTTGGTGCTGGGCCCACTCCCAAGCCCTTTTACTGTTACGCTTCCAGTGACAAGGCTTATGTAATCAATGTACCTCAGATGGGCTCATACACTCTTTGCTTGTGTTTTTTCCATGTATTCAGATACAGCCTTCTGCTAACAGGGATTGAGAGAGGCGCTCCAAGCAGCCTAAATCCCAATGACTCCTCTCTGAACAGAACAGAACAGAACAAAGCCATGCGGATCCACTGAACTGCCTGTGCAGGCCAGTAAAACGCTGAACTGTTACAACAGGCTTGTATTTATTCATGTGTATAGTATATGAGGAGGTTGGTGGTTTTGGTGATGACAAAGAGAGAGCACAGGATGACTCAGAGTCTCTGTTGGAGTTAGGATAGCAGCTTATTAAATCCTCTGCAGCGGTCAGTTGCACTAGTGAAATGGATTCCAGTTTTGTTTGAAAGGAGGCCCATGCGTCTGGCCCCGACAGGGGGCCTCAAAGGGCCAGGGCGTTGCAGCTTCCTGATATATCACACACATCATGGAGCAGGGAAGTCACAATTTACTCAAAGCCCTGGCCTGGATACTAAGCTGCTTATACGTCCACTTTGGCTTTGGAAAATAGGCTTCAAAAGGGGCAGCCAGAGACAAGGGCCTTATTGTTGGAAGCTTACTATTATGATAAAGAAGTATCTTTCTGATCAGCGTGACTGGCAAGACATTTATCAGGTAGTTAGAGTATCTGAAACAGTCCTGTCAGTCAAGGGGAATCCTTCACAAATACACTGAGATGGACAGACAAGGAGACAGTCTGGCAAGAAAATACAGGTGGATATAAAGATATGCCGTAGTCACTCCCGACATACTGCTAGAGTCACGCTGACACATGTATTGACTGACAGAAGGAGGAAGATTAGCGGCAGTTAGAAAGGCAGAGAGGGGAACACAGACATACAGTATGAGAGACACGTTACCTCGTAGTGGGGACTTCATGGCAGCCTCCACCATGCCCACCAGTAGCTGCAGGCTCTTGGGGTCTTGGGCCAGCCCCGAGGCGAAGGCGGCCAGCGCGTCGGCATGGCGACCAAGGTACTGAAGGGCAACACCCTGTCGGAAGTATGCCTGCAGAGAGACAGAGAGACAGAGAGAGAGAGACGTCAGTACTGTAGTCTAGCCCTACATCATGGGGTTACACACAAACACATTACCAGACACTCATTTAACGCCATTTGCATTTTTTCAACATAAGCTGTTTTTAGAGTACATGACTCTACTCTCCTTTGTATTCCCATAATAGAGGGATCGTTGTGTGTTCCTATACTTGTTAATTGGATAATAAGTTTTACATAAATGCACATAATACACACTCATCGGTTGCATTTCTCAAGAGCGTGACATTATTTTCTAGTCACACAAATTGTTTATTTTTTGTTTGCAGTGGGAATCGTTAGCACACAAGTGTGGAGTATCGGGATTTCTCTTAGATTCTGTTGAAAGAACTTAGAGAGTTAGAGAGAGCTAGTCTACACAACAGAGATGCTCTGTAGCATCATAAAAGGACACATAAATCCTCCAGACACTCTATTTTTCACAGCGTTGCTATAATGACATAAACCATCACCCTGGATCTGCCATGGACTGTTTCTATACATCTGGGCTTTTCAATAGTTTGGAGCCTTGAAGTAGAAAAAACTGTTTGACTTCCTCTTCTGCCACCAGTCTGTTCCCACTGCTCACAGACAGACAGTCACATGGTGGTTGAAGTGGGATTTATTTAACACCAGTGAGAGGCACAGATCATGTGACCAAAGCAGTCCATTACCCAAAACAGCAGCATCTCCCTTGTCTATGTGTAGCCTGTAGAGCAGTGGTGGAAAAAGTACTCAATTGTCATACTTGAGTAAAAGTAAAGACACCTTAACAGAAAATTACTCAAGTAAAAGTGAAGGTCACCCAGTAAAATACTACTTGAGTAAAAGTCTAAAAGTATTTGGTTTTAAATATACTTCGGTATCAAAAGTAAATGGAATTGCACAAATGCACTTAAGTATCAAAATAAAAAGTAAAAGTATAAACCATTTCAAATTCCTTGTATTAAGCCAACCAGACGGCACAATTGTCTTGTTTTCTTTTATTGACGGATAGCCAGGGGCACAGACATCATTTACAAACAAAGCATTTGTGTTTAGTGAGTCCACCAGATCAGAGGCAGTAGGGACGGACAGGGATGTTTCCTGGCCTGTCTGTCTGTCTGATCTGAGACAAATAACAGTACAGAACAGAACCCAGCCCTTCTCAGCTCTAGCCCTGGATCAGCAGCTACCCAGCCTCAGGGAAATATGGAACCAGCCCAGTTTACAACCTACTCCAGCCAAACCACTAAATCCCCGCCAGATTTGGGATGATATAAACAATGCAAAAAGTTACACTACAGTGTTCCCCTCTAAACAGCCCAAACTAGGCCATAATACAGATCTCAGTAATACAACACAACACAATACAATCCAACCATCTTCCAACATAATCCACTTCCAGGATACCAGCTTCCTCTCCCTCCAGAGCTGTCTAATAGTCTGACTAGGACAGGGAGACCAGGCTAACCTGCAGTCTGACAGGGAGTCCAGGCTAACCTGCAGTCTGACAGGGAGTCCAGGCTAACCTGCAGTCTGACAGGGAGTCCAGGCTAACCACAGAGATCCTATCATTCTTTGAGGCTAGGAGACTCTGACTGCAGTAGCAGAAGCTTCCAAAAGTGACACGGAGGGTAATTTGTTATTAGCATCTAAGAGGCCTTTTCATTAGTGTGGCCTACCTCTCGCCTAGCACCAGTAGGGGAGGGCAAAAGGGGAGGGGATTAGGGAAAATGAGACATGACACTGAATTTATGGAGAACAGTAATTAATTTCTCTTCCTTCCAAGCCCTCTGTTGATTACCAATCTCTCTCTGCTTCCCTCCTCCCTGCATCACAACTCCACTGAAACGGATGAGGACAGAGATTTGATTCAAAGCATTAACCTTTGTTCTAACACTGTTATTAAAGGAGGGGAGCGAGGGCCAGTGCGCCCGCTCGATATTAATTACGTCTGGTAGCGGCTGAGACTGAGTTTGGGCTGCTTGCTGTAGGAGCAGAGAGACAGCCTCAGAGACGTTCTGCCCCGGGGAACAACAGACATTTAAAAGCACTTCTCTCTTTGATTAGATTTACTATATGACTGCTCTACTACACACCTCTCACTGCTTGGCTCTCAGAGGGGAATGAGAGAGGAGCGAGAGCGAGGGAGAGGCGAGAAAGAAATGTGAAAAAAGCCTTTGCTTCAAACTAAAACTGACATCTCCTTTATTTATCCTCCCTCCTGCCCTACATGCAAGCATTTAAAAGCTTATACCCTTTGGAGAGGGCATTAAAATATTGCAAACACAAGCACGTGCATAAATGCATAAATCAAAGAGCGACGGTGGAAGATGACAGAATCGATGCACCGCACAGCCTTAAAAGAATTCTCTCTCTGCCATTAATCTCAGCAGTCAAAACACACCATGTAGGCCACACACGCACACACACACGCACATGCTCAAGTTTACCTTGATATACCCTAAAAATATTTCCATGGCCCATTCACATCTATGTGTGTGTGGTGTGTATGTGTGTGTGGTGTGTATGTGTGTAGTGTGTGTGGTGTGTATGTGTGTAGTGTGTGGCATGTATATGTGTAGTGTGTGGGTGTGTGTGGTGTGTATGTGTGTAGTGTGTGTGGTGTGTATGTGTGTGGTGTGTAGTGTGTGTGTTGTGTATGTGTGTAGTGTGTGGGTGTGTGTGGTGTGTATGTGTATAGTGTGTGTGGTGTGTATGTGGGTAGTGTGTGGGTGTGTGTTGTGGGTATGTGTGTGGTGTGTATGTGGGTAGTGTGTGGGTGTGTGTGGTGTATATGTGTGTGGTGTGTATGTGTATAGTGTGTGGGTGTGTGTGGTGTGTATGTGGGTAGTGTGTGGGTGTGTGTGGTGTGTATGTGGGTAGTGTGTGGGTGTGTGTGGTGTGTATGTGTGTGGTGTGTATGTGGGTAGTGTGTGGGTGTGTGTGGTGTGTATGTGGGTAGTGTGTGGGTGTGTGTGGTGTGTATGTGTGTGGTGTGTGGGTGTGTGTGGTGTGTATGTGGGTAGTGTGTGGGTGTGTGTGGTGTGTATGTGGGTAGTGTGTATGTGGGTAGTGTGTGGGTGTGTGTTGTGGGTATGTGTGTGGTGTGTATGTGGGTAGTGTGTGGGTGTGTGTGGTGTATATGTGTGTGGTGTGTATGTGTATAGTGTGTGGGTGTGTGTGGTGTGTATGTGGGTAGTGTGTGGGTGTGTGTGGTGTGTATGTGGGTAGTGTGTATGTGGGTAGTGTGTGGGTGTGTGTGGTGTGTATGTGTGTGGTGTGTATGTGGGTAGTGTGTGGGTGTGTGTGGTGTGTATGTGGGTAGTGTGTGGGTGTGTGTGGTGTGTATGTGGGTAGTGTGTATGTGGGTAGTGTGTGGGTGTGTGTGGTGTGTATGTGGGTAGTGTGTGGGTGTGTGTGGTGTGTATGTGTGTGGTGTGTATGTGGGTAGTGTGTGGGTGTGTGTGGTGTGTATGTGGGTAGTGTGTGGGTGTGTGTGGTGTGTATGTGGGTAGTGTGTGGGTGTGTGTGGTGTGTATGTGGGTAGTGTGTGGGTGTGTGTGGTGTGTATGTGGGTAGTGTGTATGTGGGTAGTGTGTGGGTGTGTGTGGTGTGTATGTGTGTAGTGTGTGGGTGTGTGTGGTGTGTATGTGGGTAGTGTGTGGGTGTGTGTGGTGTGTATGTGGGTAGTGTGTGGGTGTGTGTGGTGTGTATGTGGGTAGTGTGTATGTGGGTAGTGTGTGGGTGTGTGTGGTGTGTATGTGTGTGGTGTGTATGTGGGTAGTGTGTGGGTGTGTGTGGTGTGTATGTGGGTAGTGTGTGGGTGTGTGTGGTGTGTATGTGGGTAGTGTGTATGTGGGTAGTGTGTGGGTGTGTGTGGTGTGTATGTGGGTAGTGTGTGGGTGTGTGTGGTGTGTATGTGTGTGGTGTGTATGTGGGTAGTGTGTGGGTGTGTGTGGTGTGTATGTGGGTAGTGTGTGGGTGTGTGTGGTGTGTATGTGGGTAGTGTGTGGGTGTGTGTGGTGTGTATGTGGGTAGTGTGTGGGTGTGTGTGGTGTGTATGTGGGTAGTGTGTATGTGGGTAGTGTGTGGGTGTGTGTGGTGTGTATGTGGGTAGTGTGTGGGTGTGTGTGGTGTGTATGTGGGTAGTGTGTGGGTGTGTGTGGTGTGTATGTGGGTAGTGTGTGGGTGTGTGTGGTGTGTATGTGGGTAGTGTGTGGGTGTGTGTGGTGTGTATGTGGGTAGTGTGTGGTGTGTATGTGGGTAGTGTGTGGGTGTGTGTGGTGTGTATGTGGGTGGTGTATATGTTTGTAGTGTGTGGGTGTGTGTGGTGTGTATGTGTATAGTGTCCCCGTTAGCTGTAACGTTAGCTAATCTTCCTGGGGTCCACCAATTAATAAGACATTACAAACAATTACAAATGAAGACGTTACAAACAGTTAACAAGTAGACAACTAAAATACCTGAAAGGAAACCCATTTAACATTCAGTTTATGTTTTCTATTTGCTGTCCAGTCATATGGTCTGTCACATTAGATGTTCTTTATTTTTTTCCTGAAAGTGGATTTACATTTTTGCCTGAGAAATATGGATAAAGAGTTCCATTCAGCTATGGCTCTATATAAAACTGTAGATTTAAGGCGATTTGTCCTTAGCTTAGGTTGTCTTAGATGCCCTGAATTTACCTGTCTGGTTTGGTGGTTATGCCTGTTGCTAATATGTACTAACTGGCCTGAAGAATACTGTGGTTTTTTGAAAAATATAACACTATTAAAGAAAATCTGACTGGATAGTAATTTGCTTTCAACGTGAAGCCATGAGAGATTCTGATGTATTTGGATAATAATCATACGGATAGAGCAATGAAGAGCTAATCTGGCAGCCCTGTTAAGAGCAATGAAGAGCTAATCTGGCAGCCCTGTTAAGAGCAATGAAGAGCTAATCTGGCAGCCCTGTTTAGAGCAATGAAGAGCTAATCTGGCAGCCCTGTTTAGAGCAATGAAGAGCTAATCTGGCAGCCCTATTTAGAGCAATGAAGAGCTAATCTGGCAGCCTTGTTAAGAGCAATGAAGAGCTAATCTGGCAGCCCTGTTTAGAGCAATGAAGAGCTAATCTGGCAGCCCTGTTTAGAGCAATGAAGAGCTAATCTGGCAGCCCTGTTAAGAGCAATGAAGAGCTAATCTGGCAGCCCTGTTAAGAGCAATGAAGAGCTAATCTGGCAGCCCTGTTTAGAGCAATGAAGAGCTAATCTGGCAGCCCTGTTTAGAGCAATGAATAGCTAATCTGGCAGCCCTATTTAGAGCAATGAAGAGCTAATCTGGCAGCCTTGTTAAGAGCAATGAAGAGCTAATCTGGCAGCCCTGTTTAGAGCAATGAATAGCTAATCTGGCAGCCCTGTTTAGAGCAATGAAGAGCTAATCTGGCAGCCCTGTTTAGAGCAATGAAGAGCTAATCTGGCAGCCCTGTTTAGAGCAATGAAGAGCTAATCTGGCAGCCCTGTTTAGAGCAATGAATAGCTAATCTGGCAGCCCTATTTAGAGCAATGAATAGCTAATCTGGCAGCCCTGTTTAGAGCAATGAAGAGCTAATCTGGCAGCCCTGTTTAGAGCAATGAAGAGCTAATCTGGCAGCCCTGTTTAGAGCAAGGAAGAGCTAATCTGGCAGCCCTGTTAAGAGCAATGAAGAGCTAATCTGGCAGCCCTGTTTATAGCAATGAAGAGCTAATCTGCCAGCCCTGTTTAGAGCAATGAAGAGCTAATCTGGCAGTCCTGTTTAGAGCAATGAAGAGCTAATCTGGCAGCCCTGTTTAGAGCAATGAAGAGCTAATCTGGCAGCCCTGTTTAGAGCAATGAAGAGCTAATCTGGCAGCCCTGTTAAGTGCAATGAAGAGCTAATCTGGCAGTCCTGTTTAGAGCAATGAAGTGCTAATCTGGCAGCCCTGTTTAGAGCAAGGAAGAGCTAATCTGGCAGCCCTGTTAAGAGCAATGAAGAGCTAATCTGGCAGCCCTGTTTAGAGCAATGAAGAGCTAATCTGCCAGCCCTGTTTAGAGCAATGAAGAGCTAATCTGGCATTCCTGTTTAGAGCAATGAAGAGCTAATCTGGCAGCCCTGTTTATAGCAATGAAGAGCTAATCTGGCAGCCCTGTTTAGAGCAATGAAGAGCTAATCTGGCAACCCTGTTAAGTGCAATGAAGAGCTAATCTGGCAGTCCTGTTTAGAGCAATGAAGCGCTAATCTGGCAGTCCTGTTTAGAGCAATGAAGAGCTAATCTGGAAGCCCCGTTTAGAGCAATGAAGAGCTAATCTGGCAGCCCTGTTTAGAGCAATGAAGAGCTAATCTGGCAGCCCTGTTTAGAGCAATGAAGAGCTAATCTGGCAGCCCTGTTAAGAGCAATGAAGAGCTAATCTGGCAGCCCTGTTTAGAGCAATGAATAGCTAATCTGACAGCCCTGTTTAGAGCAATGAAAAGCTAATCTGGCAGCCCTGTTTAGAGCAATGAAGAGCTAATCTGGCAGCCCTGTTTAGAGCAAGGAAGAGCTAATCTGGCAGCCCTGTTACGAGCAATGAAGAGCTAATCTGGCAGCCCTGTTTATAGCAATGAAGAGCTAATCTGGCAGCCCTGTTTAGAGCAATGAAGAGCTAATCTGGCAGCTCTGTTTAGAGCAATGAAGAGCTAATCTGGCAGCCCTGTTAAGAGCAATGAAGAGCTAATCTGGCAGTCCTGTTTAGAGCAATGAAGAGCTAATCTGGCAGCCCTGTTTAGAGCAATGAATAGCTAATCTGGCAGCCCTGTTTAGAGCAATGAATAGCTAATCTGGCAGCCCTGTTAAGAGCAATGAAGGGCTAATCTGGCAGTCCTGTTTAGAGCAATGAAGCGCTAATTTGGCAGTCCTGTTTAGAGCAATGAAGAGCTAATCTGGAAGCCCCGTTTAGAGCAATGAAGAGCTAATCTGGAAGCCCCGTTTAGAGCAATGAAGAGCTAATCTGGCAGCCCTGTTTAGAGCAATGAAGAGCTAATCTGGCAGCCCTGTTTAGAGCCATTTGGAGCTTTTTTTACATCTTTATTTGCTGCAGACGACCATATAACTGGACATTACTCTAAGTGTGATAGGACCAGGGATTGATCATATAACTGGACAGTACTCTAAGTGTGATAGGACCAGGGATTGATCATATAACTGGACAGTACTCTAAGTGTGATAGGACCAGGGATTGACCATATAACTGGACAGTACTCTAAGTGTGATAGGACCAGGGATTGACCATATAAATGGACAGTACTCTAAGTGTGATAGGACCAGGGATTGATCATATAACTGGACAGTACTCTAAGTGTGATAGGACCAGGGATTGATCATATAACTGGACAGTACTCTAAGTGTGATAGGACCAGGGATTGACCATATAACTGGACAGTACTCTAAGTGTGATAGGACCAGGGATTGATCATATAACTGGACAGTACTCTAAGTGTGATAGGACCAGGGATTGACCATATAACTGGACAGTACTCTAAGTGTGATAGGACCAGGGATTGACCATATAACTGGACAGTACTCTAAGTGTGATAGGACCAGGGATTGATCATATAACTGGACAGTACTCTAAATGTGATAGGACCAGGGATTGATAATATAACCAGATAGTACTCTAAGTGTGATAGGACAAGGGATTGATCATATAACTGGACAGTACTCTAAGTGTGATAGGACCAGGGATTGATAATATAACTGGACAGTACTCTAAGTGTGATAGGACCAGGGATTGACCATATAACTGGACAGTACTCTAAGTGTGATAGGACCAGGGATTGACCATATAACTGGACAGTACTCTAAGTGTGATAGGACCAGGGATTGATAATATAACTGGACAGTACTCTAAGTGTGATAGGACCAGGGATTGATCATATAACTGGACAGTACTCTAAATGTGATAGGACCAGGGATTGATCATATAACCAGATAGTACTCTAAGTGTGATAGGACAAGGGATTGATCATATAACTGGACAGTACTCTAAGTGTGATAGGACCAGGGATTGATAATATAACTGGACAGTACTCTAAGTGTGATAGGACCAGGGATTGACCATATAACTGGACAGTACTCTAAGTGTGATAGGACCAGGGATTGACCATATAACTGGACAGTACTCTAAGTGTGATAGGACCAGGGATTGATCATATAACTGGACAGTACTCTAAGTGTGATAGGACCAGGGATTGACCATATAACTGGACAGTACTCTAAGTGTGATAGGACCAGGGATTGATCATATAACTGGACAGTACTCTAAGTGTGATAGGACCAGGGATTGATCATATAACTGGACAGTACTCTAAGTGTGATAGGACCAGGGATAGATCATATAACTGGACAGTACTCTAAGTGTGATAGGACCAGGGATTGATCATATAACTGGACAGTACTCTAAGTGTGATAGGACCAGGGATTGACCATATAACTGAACAGTACTCTAAGTGTGATAGGACCAGGGATTGATCATATAACTGGACAGTACTCTAAATGTGATAGGACCAGGGATTGATCATATAACCAGATAGTACTCTAAGTGTGATAGGACAAGGGATTGATCATATAACTGGACAGTACTCTAAGTGTGATAGGACCAGGGATTGATAATATAACTGGACAGTACTCTAAGTGTGATAGGACCAGGGATTGACCATATAACTGGACAGTACTCTAAGTGTGATAGGACCAGGGATTGACCATATAACTGGACAGTACTCTAAATGTGATAGGACCAGGGATTGATCATATAACTGGACAGTACTCTAAGTGTGATAGGACCAGGGATTGACCATATAACTGGACAGTACTCTAAGTGTGATAGGACCAGGGATTGACCATATAACTGGACAGTACTCTAAGTGTGATAGGACCAGGGATTGATCATATAACTGGACAGTACTCTAAATGTGATAGGACCAGGGATTGACCATATAACTGGACAGTACTCTAAGTGTGATAGGACCAGGGATTGACCATATAACTGGACAGTACTCTAAGTGTGATAGGACCAGGGATTGATCATATAACTGGACAGTACTCTAAATGTGATAGGACCAGGGATTGATCATATAACCAGATAGTACTCTAAGTGTGATAGGACAAGGGATTGATCATATAACTGGACAGTACTCTAAGTGTGATAGGACCAGGGATTGACCATATAACTGGACAGTACTCTAAGTGTGATAGGACCAGGGATTGACCATATAACTGGACAGTACTCTAAGTGTGATAGGACCAGGGATTGATTATATAACTGGACAGTACTCTAAGTGTGATAGTACCAGGGATTGACCATATAACTGGACAGTACTCTAAGTGTGATAGGACCAGGGATTGATCATATAACTGGACAGTACTCTAAGTGTGATAGGACCAGGGATTGATCATATAACTGGACAGTACTCTAAGTGTGATAGGACCAGGGATTGACCATATAACTGGACAGTACTCTAAGTGTGATAGGACCAGGGATTGATCATATAACTGGACAGTACTCTAAGTGTGATAGGACCAGGGATTGACCATATAACTGGACAGTACTCTAAGTGTGATAGGACCAGGGATTGATCATATAACTGGACAGTACTCTAAATGTGATAGGACCAGGGATTGATCATATAACCAGATAGTACTCTAAGTGTGATAGGACAAGGGATTGATCATCTAACTGGACAGTACTCTAAGTGTGATAGGACCAGGGATTGACCATATAACTGGACAGTACTCTAAGTGTGATAGGACCAGGGATTGACCATATAACTGGACAGTACTCTAAATGTGATAGGACCAGGGATTGACCATATAACTGGACAGTACTCTAAGTGTGATAGGACCAGGGATTGACCATATAACTGGACAGTACTCTAAATGTGATAGGACCAGGGATTGACCATATAACTGGACAGTACTCTAAATGTGATAGGACCAGGGATTGAAACACCTGATTCAGAGCGCTAGATGTTACATACTCTGAAAATTCCCTTACCCATCTTAATAACAATATTATCAGTGTTCTGACCATCATAAAGTAGTTTCGTTTTTTTCACTTTGCTCTACATGCGTTCTAGTCATTGACACATTCAATAGTGGATCATCAGCAAGCATATATCTTCAACCAAATACAATACATTTAGTTTTAGAAATGTTCAACATCAATTTGTTCTTATCAACCCACTCATACACCATTCTTAGTGTGTGTGTGTGTATGTGTGTCTTGTGTGTATGTGTGTAGTGTGTGAGGGCGGGAAGCTGCACGTTGGTGCTACACAGGTCGGTAATGCCAGTGGGATAAGGAGAACAACTGGGGACAGACGTCAACTCAACATCTATTCCACGTTGGGAATGACGTGAGAACAACGTTGATTCAACCAGTGTGTGCCCAGTGGGGAGAGATCAATTACCATTACTTGACGTTTCTATTCACACTTAACGGGATCTAACCTGAAAACACATCAGCAGCCACTTAGAGCTGCCGCTCAAGCGATTAGCACAGCCTCCAGCTCTCAGAGAGGAGAGAATTGAAGAGGAGAAGGAAGCATCAGAGAGGCTCCACAGATTAACTCTGCCTTTCAAACATATTACACAGTCACAAAGGAAAGGCAGAGCAGCGTGTTTAATCACCTTACTGCCTCGCCTGGCTTTCTCCACATAGAGAGAGAGGCCAAATGGAGGATAAACGCCACTGTTCCCAAAGACACTTTAACTACAATACAGCGTCTAACCTGACTAACGCTGGGCATCTTGTAAGACAAGACAACCAATGTTTCTCAACCTCTGTTTAGTCTGAAAATAAAAGCAGCTAAATTATTGAACCTTCCTTCCTGCCTCCTCTGTTTTCAGCTACAATGTGCTGATGCCACAGAATAAGTGTGGATCGACTAGGAAGGCTTGTTGTTCTTACCCTAGGGTTGTTTCTGTGTGTGTGTGTGTGTGTGTGTGTGTGTGTGTGTGTGTGTGTGTGTGTGTGTGTGTGTGGGGGTGTGTGTCTGTGCGCATGCGTGGGTGCATGTGTGTGCGTGTGTCTGTGCGCATGCGTGGGTGCGTGTGTGTGTGCGCGTGTGTGTGGGTGTGTGTGTGTGCGTGTGTGTGTGTGTGTGTGTGTGTGTGTGCGTGCGTGCGTGTGTGTGGGTGCGTGCGTGTGCGTGTGTGTGCGTGTGTGTGTGGGTGTGTGTGTGTGTGTGAGGGTGTGAGAGGCAGTGAGAGAAAAAAGGAAGAGACAGAATGAGAAGAGAGCTGAGCCGTGACAAAAGCTTTTCTTTAACATTTTAATATTTCATGACTGCTTGTTTGAAGAACTTTTAAATATTAATATTTTTATGCTTAAGAGGAAGAGAGGTGCAAAGATGATGCAAAGAAAAGATATATACATACTGGTAGATCGTGTTACAGTCAGACACGCACACACACACACACACACACATGGACACACACACATATACACACACTAGGGTCCCTAGTTGGTGTGGTTTTACAGGACGTTTACAGGATAACAGGATGTGTGTGTGTGTGTGTGCGTGTGAGGAACCAACTGTTAAAGCACTCTTTATTAGCAGATTTGGGTCCCAATACCCTGGGCATCTGTCTTTGCGCCCTCCCCAGTTAGTCTGCCCCTTTGACCAGCCCCCAGGGGTCCACTAGCCCCTGTTCATTTACCAGTGTGATTGTGTGCTGGCTGATCGTATTCAACATCTCACAGTAGTCTCTCTCAAAATGTAAGCTCTACCAGCAGTACTACTTCAGGAGATAGATGCACACATTCACGTTGTGTCATCACTACATAGTTGACATACAGCCATACACAGACACTCAACATCCTCAACACATCTTTCCATCAACAGGCTTACTCATAGTGGCACACAAGTTGCTGGTTTCATTTCACCTTCAAAAGTAGACAATGAACAGCTTCCTTCTTACCGGTTCAGCCCTATCTATACATGCCAACATGCGTTCTCACAGACAAATGCACACCCAGACACACAGCACAGAAATACACCACACTCCATATCAAACTCATTCCTTATCTCAGTTCTCGCTCCCTCTCTCTCCCTCTCTCTCCCTCCCACCCTCTGTCTCTCACACACAGAAGCAGAGGAAGAAGGAGGAAGTAATAGTGTAGGGTTGTATTGCACTGCAGGGAGGTCAGTGTGGGAGAAGCTAGCCAGATAAATACAGGTGTGGTATTGGAATGCATCATGAGTCCAGCACTGTGCACAGATACATGGCATTATCAATAGTCCCCTTCATTAGACACTCTCATTCTAATTCTGGAGCCTCCAAAAGAAAACAAACTACCCAAAAATTATATTTCAGCAGCTGCTCTTCTCCAGAGCAACTTACAGGATGGAGCAACTAGGGTGAAGTGACTTGCTCAAGGGTACATCAATAGATTTTTCAAATAGTCGGCTCGGGGATTTGAACAAGCAACCTTTCAGTTACTGACGCAACGCTCTTAACCGCTAGGCTACCTGCCATCAACAGCAAATGTGTTTCAACAAACAACAAAATGGGAGTTTTTTAACTCTCAGCTCCTGCAGCGTTCCAATGAGCAGAAGCCTTGTGAGGCTCCTTTGGCAGAGATTGGTTATATCAGCCATAATAGAGATGCTTCAAATGAGGAAATCAATGAAAGGGCAACATAAGCTCCGTTTAGACAGACAGCACCACTCCCCCCACTGTGTTGGTGCTGTGTGTGTGCTGTGTGTGGGTTGTGTGTGGGTTGTGTATGGGCTGTGTGTGTGTGTTGTGTGTGTGCTGTGTGTGTGTGTGTTGTGTGTTTGCTGTGTTTGTGTTGTGTGTGTGGCCAGAGGGAGGCTAGTGCAGATGGTTTGTGATAGCCCACAGGGCAGTTGGTACCAGTGTGGTGTCTCTGAACACAACCCCTGCCAGCACTATAATGGAACCCAAATCAGACCATCAAACAGTGACAGCAGGCTTCATTATACACACACACACACACACACACACACACACACAAACTAACTCCCATGACAATGCTAGCAGCAGACATCCCACACCCATTCCAATGAAACATTAAATTGGGCCCCACTCCTCCAGCCCCTCCACCTGAACAGCCCTGACACCAGCTGAGATGGTGCAACACAGATTAGCACTAATGGTTCAGGTCTGAACAAAGAGATTGCTGCCTTTCTTTCTGTATCTTGGCTCTTTAAACTGATAGTTTCCGTTGCCTGGTTTCCAATATGACCCAGAAATGTCTATCAGGGCTTCAGACAGGGCCCCTGCCATCCCCTTCAGATCTCTGCCACAGGATCCCCAAAATGTCAAATACTTAATTTAATATCCAGGGATAACAGTTGCCCATGACAAATTATCTGGGAGAACAGTGGAGAAGACAAATGGAATGATTGGTGCTTTGGGCTCCCCGCAGTCTGACAAGCTGACAGCTACAGGCACCACAGTACCTGCACTTAATTAAAAATATTGCTAAAGCTCAGAGGGTGTGTATGCACATGCGCACACACACTCACACACGGTTTGAGAACAGTCTGTCCTCCTCTCTCTCTGCCTCCCCTCCGGTTGACACCAGTCTTTCCCCCCAAGACAAGGGAGGTCAGATGTGAGCCATCAGTTGTCTGAGGGGGGAGAGATTACAGTCCTGGGCCTGGCCCGGGGCGGACAGGGACCTCCAGCCCAGAGGGTCACAGGGACACAGCCATGACACAGCTGCCCGTCCATTACCAGATCTCCAATCTAATAAGACACAACACAGGATCAGTACAGACGCTGACCTTAATTGATCAAATGTGTGTTCACTCAGTAAAGCAACACACCTAAGTAAATGCATTCAAGCTCAAAGATAGAGTGAGAGAGAGGAGACACAACCAAAGGAGTTAAGTCTAGGTGTACTACTAACGTTGTGTATGCATTAATACTTTGTCTCCAGTAATGAATGGAGAAGGGGACAAGACCTTGAGGTGCACTACGGGTCAAGGTGCATTACGGGTCAAGGCTGCAGTGATTTCATGTTCTGTACTGGCTGACTGGCTCCGTGAGCAACATCAATGATGCATGTTAAACAGTAACGCCAGGCGCCATACAATCTGCACGTAGGTTGACACAATAAAACATTTATGACGCATTGATGAATTCGTCCCTCAGGGAGCTGTAGACTTGTGATTGGTGTTTCATCCAAAGCCCTTAATTAGCCCATTAGATGAGATGGGTTTAACGAGAGCAAATTAAACTGATCAGTCTTTTCAGTGATGGCTATTAAAGGGTAAATGTTTTAATTATTCAGGCTCCTTCGGCAGCGTGTCTCATAGCAGAAATGCTGCAGTAGCTTCCAGGTAGAAGCCAGGGTAGACTAGACACTAGACACATCAGGAAGAGAGAGACATGGTAGTAGACTAGATGCTCTCACATGGCAGTGGGCCATCGATTAGACTGAGGCTCCCATCAAACCGCTGCGAGGCGTAGGACTTGAGATCGTAAAAGGTCAGCGTCAGGTAGGTGGAATCAATGCTGAGCACTCTGTATTCAACATGTCTCCCATTATCTGGCCGGCTTCAACACTTTCTAAAAACAATTATCAAAAGACACAGAGCTTTTTCAATAGAGAAGGTCAACCATTGTGATCGAGGAAGTGTCACAGTGTGTGCGTTCAACATAACAGGGAAAGTGAAAAAGAAGGGGAAAACTGATATCGCTCGTTTATCACAAGTAGATGAGACAGCAAAACGGTGGCGAGCAGCGGGGTCCTGCATCGACATGTTGTCACTCTATGGTGGTTCCTGGGTCCTATGATGTGTCCTATAGTGTGCCCTATAGTGGATCCTATAGTGTATCCTTTAGTGGATCCTATGGTGTATCCTATGGTGTATCCTATAGTGTATCCTATAGTGTATCCTATGGTGTATCCTATAGTGGATCCTATGGTGTATCCTATGGTGTATCCTATTTTGTATCCTATGGTGTATCCTATGGTGTATCCTATAGTGTATCCTATAGTGGATCCTATGGTGTATCCTATAGTGGATCCTATGGTGTATCCTATGGTGTATCCTATTTTGTATCCTATGGTGTATCCTATAGTGTATCCTATGGTGTATCCTATAGTGTATCCTATGGTGTATCCTATAGTGGATCCTATGGTGTATCCTATGGTGTATCCTATTTTGTATCCTATGGTGTATCCTATAGTGGATCCTATGGTGTATCCTATGGTGTATCCTATAGTGTATCCTATGGTGTATCCTATAGTGGATCCTATGGTGTATCCTATAGTGTAGCCCATGGTCTATCCTATAGTGGATCCTATAGTGGATCCTATGGTGTATCCTATAGTGGATCCTATGGTGTATCCTATGGTGTATCCTATAGTGTATCCTATGGTGTATCCTATGGTGTATCCTATAGTGTATCCTATAGTGGATCCTATGGTGTATCCTATAGTGGATCCTATGGTGTATCCTATAGTGGATCCTATAGTGTATCCTATGGTGTATCCTATAGTGGATCCTATGGTGTATCCTATAGTGTATCCTATGGTGTATCCTATAGTGTATCCTATAGTGGATCCTATGGTGTATCCTATAGTGTATCCTATAGTGTATCCTATAGTGTGCCCTATAGTGTATCCTATAGTGTATTCTATAGTGGATCCTATGGTGTATCCTATAGTGTATCCTATGGTGTATCCTATAGTGTATCCTATGGTGTATCCTATAGTGTATCCTATAGTGGATCCTATAGTGTATCCTATAGTGGATCCTATGGTGTATCCTATAGTGTATCCTATAGTGGATCCTATAGTGGATCCTATAGTGTATCATATGGTGTATCCTATGGTGTATCATATAGTGGATCCTATAGTGGATCCCATGGTGTATCCTATAGTGTATCCTATAGTGTATCCTATGGTGTATCCTATAGTGTATCCTATGGTGTATCCTATGGTGTATCCTATAGTGGATCCTATGGTGTGTCCTATAGTGTATCCTATGGTGTATCCTATAGTGGATCCTATGGTGTATCCTATGGTGTATCCTATAGTGGATCCTATAGTGTATCCTATAGTGTATCCTATGGTGTATCCTATAGTGTATCCTATAGTGTATCCTATAGTGTATCCTATGGTGTATCCTATAGTGGATCCTATAGTGGATCCTATAGTGTATCCTATGGTGTATCCTATGGTGTATCCTATAGTGGATCCTATGGTGTGTCCTATAGTGTATCCTATGGTGTATCCTATAGTGGATCCTATGGTGTATCCTATGGTGTATCCTATAGTGTCACGAACCTCGCCGAGGATGGTGCCTCTTCCTGTTCGGGCGGTGCTCGGCGGTCGTCGTCGCCGGCCTATTAGCTGCCATCGATTCCCTTTCCGTTTGTTTTGGGTTATTGGTTAATTGGGTACACCTGTTTTGTATTAGGATTTGTTTGTAGGGTATTTAGGGGCACTAGGCCCGCTGGGTATTTGTGCGGGCTTGTTTTTGTTACTCTGTGTTTTGATGGTGTGATTTTTTCCTGTATTTATTCTCCGGACTGTTTAGTCCTGTTGTTTTTGACTGGCAACTTATTTTACGCCCTGTGTGTTGGCGTGACTGTTTTTGTTGCGCTGGGGAATAAATGTGAAGATACGACTGAACCCTGCTCTCTGCGCCTGATTCCAACCACCACACCTAGTAGATCGTAACAGAAGCCCGCACCTTCGAAATGGAGTCAGCAGGAGCAGCGACCACTCCTCTCCCCACTATGGAGGAGCGCGTTCATCACCACACAGCTGTCCTCCATCGGATTGGTACCGCGATGGACCAGATGATGGAGAGGATGGAACGATGGGAGAGGAGTGGTCTCCCGACGTCTACCCCAGCTCCCCCACTGCCGACACCACCTACTCCACCTACGTCGTCCTCTGGGTCCGGCGCACTACGTCTCTCCCCCCCGAGGGAGTACGATGGAGCGGCTGCTGGGTGCCGGGGATTTTTGCTCCAGCTGGAGCTCTACCTGGCTACTGTGCGTCCGGCTCCCTCGGGTGAGGAGAGTGTGAGCCTCCTCGTCTCCTGTTTAACGGGCAGGGCCCTGGATTGGGCTAACGCAGTCTGGAACAGTCCAGACTCGGCTCGGGACAACTACCTGGAGTTCACCCGCCGTTTCCGAGCAGTGATCGATCATCCACCAGAGGGTAAAGCGGCGGGTGAGCGACTGTTCCACCTCAGACAGGAGACGAGGAGCGCGCAGGACTTCGCGTTGGAGTTTAGGACCCTAGCTGCTGGTGCTGGGTGGAATGACAGGGCCCTGATGGACCATTACCGGTGTAGTCTCCGGGAGGACGTCCGCCGGGAGCTGGCTTGCAGGGACACAACTCTCTCCCTGGATGAACTAATAGATATGTCTATTCGATTGGACAACCTGCTAGCTGCCCGCGGGCGTTCAGAAGGGGTCCTGTTAATTCCACCTTCCAGCTCTCCCACTCCCACTCCGATGGAGTTGGGAGGAGCTGCATCTAGGGGGATCAGAGGGGGCTCCTCCTGCTCCTATTGTGGACGGAGAGGACACACTTCGGACCGGTGTTGGAGGAGTCCTTCTGGGAGTCGAGATGGTCGGCAGAACGCTCCTCGGCCACCCCAGGTGAGTAAGCACCAAACTCACCCAGAGCTCCCTGTTGGTCACATGTTTTTGTTAATTTTTTTCCCTGCATTTTTCCCCTCTCTTCAGCATAAGGCGCTAGTCGATTCAGGCGCAGCTGTGAGTTTTATGGATCGTGGACTCGCCCGTAAATTGGGTATTCCGTTAGTGCAGATAGACCCACCTGTCCCCGTGCACTCCTTAGATAGCCGACCGCTAGGGTCAGGGCTGGTCAGGGAGGCCACGATTCCGCTGGACATGGTAACGCAGGGGAATCATAGGGAGAGGATCAGTTTCTACCTTATTGATTCACCTGGGTTTCCGGTGGTGTTGGGGGTTCCCTGGCTGGCTATTCACAATCCCCTTATTTCCTGGAAACAGGGGGCTCTTAAGGGGTGGTCAGACGAGTGTTCAGAGAGGTGTATAGGAGTTTCCATCGGTGCCACGACGGTGGAGAGTCCAGACCAGGTTTCCACCGTGCGCATTCCCCCAGAATATGCCGATTTGGCTATCGCTTTTAGTAAGAAGAAGGCGACCAAATTACCACCCCATCGACGGTGGGATTGCGTGATAAACCTCCTGGAGAACGCTGCACTTCCCCGGAGTCATGTGTACCCACTGTCACAGGAGGAGACGCTGGCTATGGAAACATATGTCACGGAAGCTCTGAGACAGGGGTACATTCGGCCCTCCATGTCACCCGTCTCCTCGAGTTTTTTTTTTGTGAGGAAAAAGGAGGGAGGTCTGCGTCCGTGCATTGATTATCGAGGTCTCAATTCGATCACAGTGGGTTTTAGTTATCCGCTACCTCTCATCGCTACGGCGGTGGAGTCATTCCACGGAGCGCGTTTCTTCACAAAACTGGACCTCAGGAGCGCGTATAATCTGGTGCGTATTCGGGGAGGAGACGAGTGGAAAACAGCGTTTAGTACCACATCAGGCCACTATGAGTACCTCGTCATGCCGTATGGGTTGAAAAATGCTCCAGCCGTCTTTCAATCCTTTGTAGATGAGATTCTCAGGGACTTGCACGGGCAGGGTGTGGTAGTCTATATTGATGACATCTTGATTTATTCTGCCACACGCGCCGCGCATGTTTCCCTGGTGCGCAAGGTTCTTGGGCGACTGCTGGAGCATGACCTATACGTCAAGGCTGAGAAATGTGTGTTCTCCAAACCAGCCGTTTCCTTCTTGGGTTATCGCATTTCCAGCTCGGGGATGATGATGGAGTGTGACCGCGTTAACGCCGTGCGTAATTGGCCGACTCCGACCACGGTAAAGGAGGTGCAGCGGTTTTTAGGGTTTGCCAATTACTACCGGAGGTTTATCCGGGGTTTTGGCCAAGTAGCGGCGCCCATTACCTCACTGCTGAAGGGGGGGCCGGTGCGTTTGCGGTGGTCAGCAGAGGCTGATGGAGCCTTCAACCAGTTGAAGGCACTGTTCACTGGGGCTCCCGTGTTGGCGCATCCGGACCCTTCGTTAGCATTCATAGTGGAGGTGGATGCGTCCGAGGCTGGGGTTGGAGCCGTGCTGTCTCAGCGCTCGGGCACGCCACCGAAGCTCCGTCCCTGCGCTTTCTTTTCGAAGAAGCTGGGTCCGGCAGAGCGGAACTATGATGTGGGGGACCGGGAGTTACTAGCTATGGTAAAGGCCCTGAAGGTGTGGAGACACTGGCTAGAGGGGGCTAAACACCCTTTTCTCATCTGGACTGATCACCGTAATCTGGAGTATATTCGAGCAGCGAGGAGACTGAATCCGCGTCAGGCTAGGTGGGCCATGTTCTTTACACGTTTTAGATTTACGATCTCTTACAGACCAGGTTCCCTCAACACTAAGGCCGACGCAATGTCCCGTCTCTATGACACCGAGGACCGGTCTATCGAACCCACTCCCATCCTCCCAGCTTCTCGGCTGGTGGCCCCAGTGGTATGGGAGGTGGACGCGGACATCGAGCGGGCGTTGAGGGTTGAACCTGCGCCTGCACAGTGTCCGACTGGTAGAAGTTATGTACCGCTTGGTGTCCGTGATAAGTTGATTCGGTGGGCTCACACACTACCGTCTGCGGGTCATCCGGGGATCGATAGGACAGTGCGGGGTCTTAGAGGGAAATACTGGTGGCCCACCTTAGCTAGGGATGTGAGGCTCTATGTATCTTCCTGTTCGGTATGCGCCCAGAGTAAGGCTCCTAGGCACCTTCCTAGAGGGAAGTTACAGCCCCTCCCGGTTCCACAACGGCCATGGTCCCATCTCTCGGTAGATTTCCTTACTGATCTTCCCCCATCTCAGGGGAACACTACCGTTTTGGTCGTTGTGGATCGGTTCTCTAAGTCCTGCCGTCTCCTCCCATTGCCTGGTCTCCCTACGGCCCTACAGACTGCAGAGGCTCTTTTTACCCACGTCTTCCGGCACTATGGGGTCCCAGAGGATATCGTCTCCGATCGGGGTCCCCAGTTCACATCTCGGGTTTGGAAGGCGTTTATGGAGCGTCTGGGGATCTCGGTCAGCCTTACCTCTGGTTATCACCCCGAAAGTAATGGGCAGGTGGAGAGAGTAAACCAGGAAGTGGGCAGGTTTCTGAGGTCGTATTGCCAGGACCGGCCAGGAGAATGGGCGAGGTACGTCCCGTGGGCAGAGTTAGCCCAGAATTCTCTTCGGCATTCGTCCACGAAGATGTCGCCATTCGAATGTGTACTGGGCTACCAGCCGGTCCTGGCTCCATGGCATCAGAGTCAGACCGAGGCTCCTGCGGTGGAGGAGTGGGTACAGCGCTCTAGAGAGACCTGGCGGGCAGTCCAGGATTCTCTCAGGCAGGCCAGTGAACGGCAGAAGAGAGACGCTGACCGCCACCGCAGTGAGGCCCCGGTGTTCGCACCAGGGGACAGGGTCTGGCTCTCGACCCGAAACCTGCCCCTCCGCCTGCCCTGCCGGAAGCTGGGGCCGCAGTGTGTGGGGCCATTTAAAGTCCTGAGGAGGATAAACGAGGTGTGTTATAGATTGCAACTTCCCTCTTATTATCGTATTAACCCCTCGTTTCATGTGTCTCTCCTCAGGCCGGTGGTAGCTGGTCCCCTACAAGACGGTGAGGTACCGGAGGTCCCTCCACCCCCTCTGGACATCGAGGGGTCCCCGGCGTACACAGTACGAGCTATTCTGGACTCGAGACGCCGGGTGAGGGGCCTGCAGTACCTCGTGGACTGGGAGGGGTACGGTCCGGAGGAGAGGTGCTGGGTACCGGGGAGGGACATTTTAGATCCTTCCCTCTTGAGGGATTTCCATCGCCTCCACCCGGATCGCCCTGCGCCTCGTCCTCCGGGTCGTCCTCGAGGCCGGGGTCGGCGCGCTGCAGGGGCCGCGCGTCAGGGGGGGGGTACTGTCACGAACCTCGCCGAGGATGGTGCCTCTTCCTGTTCGGGCGGTGCTCGGCGGTCGTCGTCGCCGGCCTATTAGCTGCCATCGATTCCCTTTCCGTTTGTTTTGGGTTATTGGTTAATTGGGTACACCTGTTTTGTATTAGGATTTGTTTGTAGGGTATTTAGGGGCACTAGGCCCGCTGGGTATTTGTGCGGGCTTGTTTTTGTTACTCTGTGTTTTGATGGTGTGATTTTTTCCTGTATTTATTCTCCGGACTGTTTAGTCCTGTTGTTTTTGACTGGCAACTTATTTTACGCCCTGTGTGTTGGCGTGACTGTTTTTGTTGCGCTGGGGAATAAATGTGAAGATACGACTGAACCCTGCTCTCTGCGCCTGATTCCAACCACCACACCTAGTAGATCGTAACATATAGTGTATCCTATAGTGTATCCTATAGTGTATCCTATAGTGTATCCTATAGTGTATCCTATAGTGTATCCTATGGTGTATCCTATAGTGGATCCTATGGTGTATCCTATAGTGGATCCTATAGTGGATCCTATAATGTATCCTATAGTGGATCCTATGGTGTATCCTATAGTGGGTCCTATGGTGTGTCCTATAGTGTGTCCTATAGTGTATCCTATAGTGTATCCTATAGTGGATCCTATGGTGTATCCTATGGTGTATCCTATAGTGGATCCTATGGTGTATCCTATAGTGGATCCTATGGTGTATCCTATAGTGTATCCTATAGTGTGCCCTATAGTGGATCCTATGGTGTATCCTATAGTGGATCCTATGGTGTGTCCTATAGTGTGTCCTATAGTGGATCCTATAGTGGATCCTATGGTGTGTCCTATAGTGGATCCTATAGTGTATCCTATTGTGTGTCCTATGGTGTGTCCTATAGTGGATTCTATATTGTGTCCTATATTGTATCCTATAGTGGATCCTATAATGTATCCTATAGTGGATCCTATGGTGGATCCTATAGTGGATTCTATATTGTGTCCTATAGTGGATCCTATGGTGTATCTTATAGTGTGTCCTATAGTGTGTCCTATAGTGGATCCTATGGTGTATCTTATAGTGTGTCCTATAGTGTGTCCTATAGTGTGTCCTATAGTGGATCCTATAGTGTATCCTATAGTGGATTCTATAGTGTATCCTATGGTGGATCCTATGGTGCATCCTGTGGTGGATCTTATAGTGGATCCTATAGTGGATCCTATAGTGGGTCCTATAGTGGATCCTATGGTGTATCCTATAGTGGATCCTATAGTGGATCCTATAGTGGATCCTATGGTGTATCCTATAGTGGATCCTATAGTGGATCCTATAGTGTGTAATAGAGGACAGAATGTCCCATACTCCTGCCTGCCAGCAAGTCAACCACAATAACAGAGTTCTATTGTTACTAGAGGCACAGCAATAAGACAGATGGAAGATATTAGTAAAAACATATTTACTGGAAATAACCCATCAGTGTTGGAGTTGTAATGCTATAAAACCATGTCACACACGACCATAACATTTTCTCAAACTACTACCCAAACATCATACCTGAAGAAGTGTAGTAGAGTGATGGCATACTGTATGCCAGCATCTCAAGAGTACACACTCTTAGAAAAAGGGTTATTCGGCTGTCCACAAAGGAGAACACTTTTTGGTTCCAGGTAGAACCCTTTTTGGTTCTACACGGACCCCAAAAGGGTTCTACGTAGAACCAAAAATAGTTATTCAAAGGGTTCTCCTACGGGGATAGCCAAAGAACCCTTTTCGGTTGTAGATAGCACCTTTTCTTTCTAAGAGTGTACTGCCATGAGGCTGAGAGACAGAGAGGGTCAGGGTGCTAAACAGGATTTTATGGTGCTCTAAAAACACACCCTTGGCTCTGCTCTCTCTTATGCCTCTGCTGCCTGAGCATTATACACATACCCACAGGGGCCTACTCTCAATTAAAGCATGCATTGCATTAATTACTTAAAGGAGCTTTAATCAATCAAGCCCAGATGGTGAACATGAAAAAGAGCAGAGAAACACAGGCAGCAGCAGAAGTGCTCTTCTGAACTGTTGAAAAAGGCCAAATCAGTGAGCTCTTGGAAAAATTGTGCAAAAACCACCAGTGCAGAACTGATGAGTGTAAATAAATGTGTATTTATTTAAATGTTATTTTACCTTTCTTTAATTAGGCAAGTCAGTTAAGAATTCATTCTTATTTACAATGACGGCCTACCCCGGCCAAACCCTAACGACACTGGGCCAATTGTTCGCTGCCCTATGGAACTCCCAATCACGTCCGGTTGTGCACTGAGATGCAGTGCCTTTGACAGCTGTGCCACACGGGTGCCCAATTGCAAATAAATACAATTAAATGTAAAAATGTATCGTGGTGCTGAAATTCTAGTTTATTTTTTTCATTGTAATGTTCATGTTGAATTTGTTGTCCTCAGGGAACCACTGCAAATGAGACCCTGGTCTCATGAGTCTTCCCTTGATTAAATCAAAGTTACAAAAAAACTAAATTATAATAATAAATGTAATGATAATGTGCAGATATAATGAGCCATTATGTCATGTGTGCTCCTCGTGTATTGGTAAATCCTAGTGGTGGAGCTGAGAGTCTCTAGTCCCTAGTCTGGCCCTGGTGCTGCTCTCCTCTTTTCTCGCCTGGCCTCAGGCTCCACATCCTCCATCTTCATTAGGAGTGCCTTAATTGGCTTTGACAGTCAACTGAAGCATGGCTGAAAAATAGCCACCTCTTAGTAAACACTGAGTGAGAGACTCATGTTCTCAAGATGGGAAACCAGGCGTTTCCACTACCCATTAGGATGGGTATTAGTGACCCTCTCTTAACACCTGGAGAGAATGTAACACTTCTCCCATCCTATCAGCTTATAGATGCCGCTTCACAGGCTTAACTCACGGCTCCTCCCTAAGTCACATTATAGCAAACTGATACGGAACCAGTTGAACATCTACTGCAGTTACACAATAGAATGGCTGTTCAGACTGGATTTCAGACTGCTGTTCAGACTGCATTAGTCAGACAATTCTCGTCTGACTAATGACTAACTATAATGCAACTACATTTTCCGTGCATGTAATGTTGCTGAGTCTGGGATGATATTCATGTTTGGTCATCACGCTGGAATTGGACCTGCTCCAGAGCACTCAGGACCTCAGACTGGGACGAAGGTTCACCTTCCAACAGGACAACGACCCTCAGCACACAGCCAAGACAACGCAGGAGTGGCTTCGGGACAAGTTTCTGAATGTCCTTGAGTGGCCCAGCCAGAGCCCGGACTTGAACCCGATCAAACATCTCTGCAGAGGCCTGAAAGTAGCTGTGCAGCAACGCTCCTCATCCAACCTGACAATGTTTAAGAGGATCTGCAGAGAAGAATGGGAGAAGCTCCCCAAATACAGGTGTGCCAAACTTGCAACGTCATACCCAAGAAGGCTTGAGGCTGTAATCACAGTCGAAGAAGTTTCAATAAAGTACTGAGTAAAGGGTCTGAATGCTTATGTAAATGTGATATATCCATTTTTTATTTGTAATACATTTGCAAAAATGTCTAAAAAACATTTTTTGCTTCATCATTATGGGGTATTGTGTTGGGGGGGAAATTGATGAGGGGGGAAAAAACGATGTAATTCATTTTAGAATAAAGCTGTAACATAACAAAATGTGGAAAAAGTCAAGGGGTGTGAATACTTTCCAAAGGCACTGTAAAGTCCAACAAGTCATTCCCTCGCTCACACTGTTTAACACAGTGGGCAGAGTTCCCTGACTGGCCATAACTTGGGCTAGGCTCATTAGAGTGCTCTGAGATTGGCGCTGCCAGCCTTATGGGGAGTTTCTGCTCACACAAGGGAATCAGCAGCAGTGGTTGCCTGCCTGCCTGCCTACCTGCCTGCCTGGCTGGCTGGCTGGCTGCCTGCCTGCTTCTCCAGAGCAGACTCACCCACAACACCTCATTTACAGCCAACCCTACTGGAGTGCTCTAATGAAAAGCATGGTGGAGCCCGGCTGCTTTTGATTCTGCTAGCAAGGAATCATACATGATTGAGTAAAAGGCAGGCCAAATCACACTTAAGACTTAAAGAGGCTGGATAGACTGGGGTGGCTGGGGAAAGGAGAGGGCAGAGCATGGGAGACACGAGGTTAGAGGTACATGTGGAGGTTAAAAGAGGAGAGAAGAAGAGGGTGATGGAAAGACAGAGTTACAGGGTGAGAGAGATAACGGTCAAGAGGAAAAGAGAGAGGGGGCTCTAACTAGCGGCTGATTTCCCCTGTATAGCCTCACAGCTGTTGTATCAGAAGGCTATAGAGTATGACATGATTCTCCTTCACGTCACTCCCAGAGCAGAGCAGCAGTGTGCTGGATCTGTGATCCTGGTTGCGGTGGCTGCATGGTCGCTGTAGCATGGTTGTGCATGCGGAGATCTCCCCGGAGATTACCAGATAAATGCACTTTAATTCCCAACACATGCGGCTGGGTTTATATATAGACTGGCTAATTCCCCATCGGTCACGCTGCAAAATGAACTCCATACCGCACCAATTTAATTGTGTGACGAGTCCCAAGCAGACTGGCTCCACTACTTATCATATATATTACATGTTCCAGCACATGACTGGCCCAGGACCGACCGACAGACCGGGGGAAAATATCACAAGCAGGAAAATTAAGATTATGTGGACCAGTGTGAATGATATCAATGATAAACAGTGATAGCACTGATAACACACCTATACATCCTTACCTCATTAACACTAAAACCGCTGGGCCTCCAGGGACTGTCAAGCTAATGAGCAGTCATTTTGACTGCAACATTCTAACAGTGTAATGAATACATTTCACACATGTTATTGCAAAAAGAATAATTTGGTTGTGTTAATGAAGGTCTAAGGTAAGATTAGAATAAATGTTTTATTTTTATTTCAAAAAACACAATAGCATTTTCATTAGTTTAAGTTACTGTAGGCTTTATGTAAAAACAACCAAAAAACACTCAAATTCAATCAATTTTATTTGTGGAGTGCCTTTGATACAAATATGAAACAGAAAGTGTATGTGTTGGAAGTGTGCTTGATAAATAGTTTTGACTTGTGTCATGCAAAAAGTAGATGTCCTAACCGACTTGCCAAAACTATAGTTTGTTAACAAGAAATTTGCGGAGTGGTTGAAAAACGAGTTTTAATGACTCCAACCTAAGTGTATGTAAACTTCAGACTTCAACAGTATCTACTGTATATTATACAGTACACGTTATTTCCGCCGAATGCTCCGCAGACATACTGTAGAGGATTGAAATGAACGCTTCTAGCTCATAAACAGTGTCTTCTTGCTCCGTGTGCATCTTACCAACAGTACAGTCCCTGAATGCTGTAGCATGTATATGTCACATAAACAAAAGCTGGTGAGTGTATTGCTGATGTAGTTTTTTGCTTGAGATGTAGGGCCTGCTCTCTCATTGATGACATTTTGTGCTGATAATCGGCCTGTAGCATTGTCAACCGGCATGTTCTATCTAAACGGTGCTGTCCCTGGTGCTGTCCCTGGTGCTGTCCCTCTCTCTCCGGTCTCACCATTTCATTTGGTAGTGGCGCCGGCAGCTGCTCAGTACACACCGTTCTGCGCTAAGGCCATGGACGTGTACGTTATTCAGGTTGAGGCTCAGAATCAGAAGAATAATCATCAGAGATGTCATGATTCATTTCTTCCCTGCCATCTGAGTCATTTTCATTCAGATTTAGTAGCGACGCTAACACAGCATGTGCATCCATTCGTCTTGGGATTCTTGCCATTGTAAATTCCTCACGCTCTCACTGTGTACTCCAAGTAGACCAGAGTAGACTGAGAAGACTGCTTGGATTTGGTGGGCTGATATAAGGTACATACCATTTTGAGATTAGAAATTATAATGGATCAACACAATAGAATGGCCCACCCTGTTCTTCATTCACAATTAGGGATTACATAACGGTGCATGTTCACTTCCCCTCGCCTTTTTAAATGACATGCCCTCATAAAACTGGTTATAAATCCAGTTCTGTTTGTGATATAAAGATTCAAACAACTGCAGTGTGTTATTTAGACTTATTTAGGAAAAGTCAAAGACGGAGAAAGGCATGACTTCAAAAATGTGCAGAATATAAAACAAAGTACATTCATGAGGAGTCAAAATGACTGCTTCAGCGTTTCTAGTGTTAACTAACTTCCAAATGATCCTCTGCAAGTTCTTTGGCCATCATCATTCATCATAAACTGGGCTAGTGGCAACCAGGTCAGATGCATTTCCTTGGCCTTGATATCGTCTTTACTGAGCAATGTTGGCCTGATGATCAGTAATAAGATGAGCCATTTTTCCTGCCTGCCCACCTGCTGCCAGATTACAGCATTAGAAATAACAAAACATCTTAATTGAAACTTTGGCAACAGTTTTAACCATCAACGTTATCCATGGCCAAAACGTGCACCACACCACTCAGTCCCATGAATACTAATCTGTGTTGCTCTGCTAAACTGATCAAACATCATTCATCTATTTGTAAATGAGTAAATAAATGCATTCCACTACTACAGCCAGCTGGAGCCTGTGAGCCCCATTGATTGTTGGCACCCACGCTATGACTGTGTGTGTGCGCGTGTGTGTTACTCTAAAGAAGACTGCATTACCTGAGAACAGTCTGGAGCTGATGAGATGGTGTCTGGTCAGCTCTGGGCCTACAGAGGCAGAGCCCCTAGTGACTTGGCTGGCTGTTTGACCAGGGAGAGTGGCAGTCATAGTGGAGGGTCTGAGGAGGGCTGGAAAGGGAGAGGACCGAGGAGCCATGGGAGCAGGGGCACAAGCGTAGAAAATTGAGGCCACAGCTAGCTCAGGTCTGGGGGAGAAGGAAGCAGGAGCCCTCATTTCATACTACACGGGGTTTGGCAATTACTGGTGACAGCGGCTGGCACGGTGATGGGGAAAAGATTGATCCGGACAAGCAAGACTCTGTTTGCTTTGTTAAAAGTAATTAATCACAGTGGCCGGGAGTAATGGTGTCTGGAGTGCAGTGAAGTTCAGCTGTGTGTGTGCATGTGTGCTGAAGAGAGGATGGTGGAGTGAGAAAAGCTTTGGGAGAAAGAGTTAAAGATATAAGAAGGGAGGGAAAGTGAGAACGAGTGCACATTGCACCCATTTATTCACATGCATTCAGGAGAATCACCACATCCATCCATCACAAGAGTCATATCCACGCCACCGAGCAGGGGCTACAGTATGAGGGGAGGTGGTCACAGAAGCAGGAAAAGAGGAAAAAGGAGGAGGGAGAAACCATGTCTTACTTTAATTCTCCTTCACTCTCCTCTCTGTCACATTCTTTGTCTAATTCTCAACAGAATACTGTCCCCAATATTTTTTCTTTCTCCTACACCAGCGCTCCTTCACTCTTTCTTTACCTGTCTGTAGGTCCCTGTTAGATTACAACCTCCACTCCCCCTACCTCACTACCACCGCTCTCTCTCAATCAGCCATCACTACGGTGCACTGATAAGAGCAGCAGAGTGACCCGAGGGCCTGAGGACCGCCACTGATCAATACCAGGGAGGGACACACACTGGAGGCAGCAGCCCAGCCATCTTTACGCGAGGTAGAGGACACAATGAGATGGGACAA
This sequence comes from Oncorhynchus clarkii lewisi, assembly GCF_045791955.1. Classification (NCBI taxonomy): domain Eukaryota; kingdom Metazoa; phylum Chordata; class Actinopteri; order Salmoniformes; family Salmonidae; genus Oncorhynchus; species Oncorhynchus clarkii. The sequence continues at coordinate 29,376,634 of NC_092152.1, forward strand.
TTACATCTCTGACTGGAGTAGTGAAAAGACCCCATGACAGTCTCATGACGGCAGCTTTCCCAAAGTCAACCAGCTTTGTGTAAGAGAGGTACATGACTGCAGCAGAACTAAAATGGCTGCTCGTTGAGACAGCACACTCACAGTGGAGTGTTGGTTCTGTCGTTGCAGGCCTCAACACTAATGGAAATGGAAGCCAGGGAGCCTCAATGTCACAGCCTGCACGGAGCAGAATACCAAATCCTCTCCTGACGGTAATAATTACCCCTAGCTAGTTGTAGCTCCCCAACGTCACCTCCCAAATGGACATCAGTGTCACTGCATACTCAGATTAGTGACTCGACTGGCCTCAACTAATTTACCACAGGTTAGTATCTTGGTGTATTACAGAAGCAGACTGACTGTGTTATAGGAGCTGCCTGCCCGAAGCAGACTGACTGTGTTATAGGAGCTGCCTGCCCGAAGCAGACTGACTGTGTTATAGGAGCTGCCTGCCCGAAGCAAACTGACTGTATTATAGGAGCTGCCTGCCCGAAGCAGACTGACTGTGTTATAGGAGCTGCCTGCCCGAAGCAGACTGACTGTGTTATAGGAGCTGCCTGCCCGAAGCAGACTGACTGTGTTATAGGAGCTGCCTGCCCGAAGCAGACTGACTGTGTTATAGGTGCTGCCTGCCCGAAGCAGACTGACTGTGTTATAGGAGCTGCCTGCCCGAAGCAGACTGACTGTGTTATAGGTGCTGCCTGCCCGAAGCAGACTGACTGTGTTATAGGAGCTGCCTGCCCGAAGCAGACTGACTGTATTATAGGAGCTGCCTGCCCGAAGCAGACTGACTGTGTTATAGGAGCTGCCTGCCCGAAGCAGACTGACTGAGGGATTTGTATTAGGCCTCAGTGTATTTCGAACCTCATTGTGCCAATACAGTGGTTTGATTGAGTACAGGTCCTACATGGAAAATAGAACAATGTAACATCCAACGAGGTGTGAGAGAGTGAGTTTCAGGAATGGATGTTCGGAGACACATAACACAATATCAGTGACCCCTCTCCTTGGTGTAGCTGTATGAATGACCTATCGTTGTGACCAGGAAGTGCTGACCCTGTCCCTGGCTGATGATATAGCCAACCTCTCCAGCGTCATTCACACAGCTATCAGCCCCTGGAGGAGACCCTGACATAACTCTAGCTCCTCTCCACCGGGCAATGAGGTGGTACCAAACCTTTGACCATTTAAGGAGGCCACTGGCTTATAACTTGTCACACTTATAACATTTACACATACCTAGACTACATTACAACATATAACATTACTCTGAGCCACTGTTCACTGGTGCTGTTTGCTATTCGGTCCTATGGTGTATTAGCCACATTATTCAGCACTGTAAAGTATTTTCCCACTGTGCTGTATTTTATTTTTCTCTTCTATAGATGCCTGCATATTCAGCCTCGCGTTTTCCAATACTGTCTCCCTATCCCACAATCCACTTGTCATTTAAATCTTGCTGGATTCAATCTGAAAGTAAATACAGCCGAATATATTGATAAAGTCACCTTGTCCGAGAGAGATTTACACGGTTATCAAAAGGTCACACCAGGGTAAGCCTACACAAATCAAAGACCTTATTTGAAGTGTTTCTAAAATCCCCTATGGGAAAAATGAATGGTGGAAAAATGATTGGAACTCTTTCCCTGTTTGGCCGCTAGGTTTTATGGGTATTATGACTCATACTGTGGTACACTATGTGAGCTGGAGGCAGTATGCATTTTAAAAACATTCCTAATGGTACGAAACCTGAATGTTTTATTTCATTTTATGAGGAATGCGATGTCTTACCTTGCTTCAATGTAGCCTATAGGCTAAATCTGACCATGGAAACGTAGGCTTCACGTGAGTTTCAGGTTTGGGGTAGCCTACAATTTATCCTACCATTTCTACCGTTCTGCGTGACAGTTAATATTTTCATATGCACATTTTTTTGTGGAATAGTTTAATTTCAATAATAACATTTTTGTTTCTCAAAATCATTGCCATGTGGTTAATCATAAAAATCTGAATAAAAATGATACAAACCTAAAAGTTGAAAATCAACTAATGCGAGATCACCAGCCTCTGCCACATGGGCACATTGGACGCTGTTTTGTTAGTGTATGTAGGTTGTTTTGTCAGAAACCTTGTTCCCCCTGCGGCTGTTGCACCAGGTCTCTCATGAAGAATAGATTTTATCTCAATGATAAAAACCTGTATAAATAAAGGTTAAATTCTTAAAATAAAAAATACACTGTGATCCATTGGTGGCTAAAGAAATAAGCGCATGGAACTCATAGCCTATAGGCCAACGCAGCAGTAGGCCTATAACTTCCATTGCTCTTTCACACCGAGGATTGGTGATTATCGAGAGGGAGATAGTTGGAAAGATTTTTCACATAGGTTACTGTGAGGAACTATAGTTTTCATATACAGTGCATTCGGAAAGTATTCAGACCCCTTGACATTTTCCACATTTTGTTACGTTACAGCTTTATTCTTTTAAATTGCCCTCATCAATCTACACTCAATACCGCACAATGACAAAGCAAAAACTGGTTTTTCACAATTTTGCAAATGTATAAAAAAACACTGAATTATCACATAAGAACCTTTACTCAGTACTTTGTCAAAACATCTGTGGCAGCGATTATAGCCTCGAGTCTTCTTAGGTATGACGCAACAAGCTTGGCACACCTGTATTTGGGGAGTTTCTCCTATTCTTCTATGCAGATCCTCTCAAGCTCTGTTATGTTGGATAGGGAGTGTCCAGAGATGGTCTCTCCAGAGATGTACGATCAGGTCCAAGTCCGAGCTCTGGCTGGGCATTTAGAGACTTGTCCCGAAGCAACTCCTGCGTTGTCTTGGCTTTGTGCTTAGGGTAATTGTCCTGATGGAAGGTGAACCTTCGGCCCAGTCTGAGGTCCTGAGCACTCTGGAGCAGGTTTTCATAAATGTATTTTGCTCCATTCATCTTTCACTCGATCCTGACTAGTTTCCCAATCCCTGCCGATGAAAAACATCCCCACAGCATGATGCTGCCATCACCATGCTTCACTGTGGGGATGGTATTCTCGGGGTGATGAGAGGTGTTGGGTTTGCGCTTGTCTAATCTGACCAGAGTACCTTCTTCCATATGTTTGGGGATTCTCCCACATGCCTTTTGGCGAACACTAAACATGTTTGCTTATTTTTTTCTTTAAGCAATGGCTTTTTTTCTGGCCACTCTTCAGTAAAGCTCAGCTCTGTGGAGTGTACGGCTTAAAGTGGTCCTATGAACACATACTCCAATCTCCGCTGTGGAGCTTTGCAGCTCCTTCAGGGTTATCTTTGGTCTCTTTGTTGCCTCTCTGATTAATGCCCTCCTTGCATGGTCCGTGAGTTTTGGTGGGAGGCCCTCTCTTGGCAGGTTTGTTGTGGTGCCCTATTCTTTCAATTTTTTAATATTGGATTTAATGGTGCTCCGTGTTCAAAGTTTCAGATATTTTTTATAACACAACCCTGATCTGTACTTCTCCACAACTTTGTCCCTGACCTGTTTGGAGAGCTCTTTGGTCTTCATAGTGCCGCTTGCTTGGTGGTGCCCCTTGCTTAGTGATGTTGCAGACTCTGGGGCCTTTCAGAACAGGTGCATATATACTGAGATCATGTGTCAGATCAAGTGAGATTTAGATTGCACACAGGTGGACTTTATTTAACTAATTATGTGACTTCTAAAGGTAATTGATTGCACCAGATCTTATTTAGGGGCTTCATAGCAAAGGGGGTGAATACATTCATATCCGGTTTTAATTTTTATTATTATTATTTTTATTTCATTTCACCAATTTGGACTATTTTGTGTATGTCCACTACATGAAATCCAAATAAAAATCAATTTAAAAATTCACAGGTTGAAATTAAACAAAATAGGAAAAACGCACGCCAAGGGGTTGAATACTTTTGCAAGGCACTGTATAAATACAATGGGTGTTTAATACACCCAGTGTATTCATGCAAAGGAAACACATATAACTTCCTTCATTTTAACATAAAATATAAAACGAAAACCTGGTACAATTAGAAAATGTATATACGAGTGCATTCTAATAAAAAAATAGAGAACGACCGATAATCAGCTGAGCCAATATATCGGGACGATATTGGTCTTCTCTAGTCTATCGACCCTTCTATATCAGATTAGTCAATTGTCCCTCTACATAGCAAAACTGCTGCTATGCCAGCCACCAATAACCGCCTGAGCCACGAGCAAGGCACAATGCTGTGGAATATCTAGCTGGGAAAATCAGCAGCAAGCTAGCTCATTCTCAAACAGTGTCCAAAATCAAACTCCTGTTGCTCTCCTTGCGTTTCATAAGCATTTCCAACATTTTCTCTCCTTGTTAGATATTATGCACATGTATGTCTTGGTAGCAACTGTCCTCACCATTGAGCTAGTTCTCATAGTAGCAGTAAACAGCAGCAGTGATATGAGCGATGGAGAGAGATGTGAGGAGATGTGAAAGGAAGCGGAGTTACAGCCTCGCTCGCCAAATTAGTTGTTTCGAATTTCGTCCTGGCAGCTGTTAAGAGATGTGTTCTGACAGCAAAAAAACCCTAAAAGAATCCTGAACACGGAAAATGACTAAAAATACAAGTTTCATAAGCATCCATTTGCATTGAATAGATGCTCTTTTATATTCTCAAACTAACAGCAGTGCCTATTTTATGTCCTTCCAATAAGGCATGACAAGCTGAAGTGATACTTCTATGCAAATGTTGTTGATCAGTAGGCTAACAGAAGTCCCAAGCACCATAGACTCCACCGATCAGCCAAAACAAGCTCAATAACTCAATGCATGTACACACTCCTATTGAATATGCATTCACCTGTATTGTGAGTAGGCCTATGCCATCTTCATTTACCCAGTTTATCAAGAGAGTTACCATTCAAATAAAGTGATTACCATTATGTTGTCATAGTCAGATTGGTAAAAACAAAGTCACATGTGTTGTTTGATTTAAAAAGTGATGCATTAATGCATAATGTACATGGCTGTCTCTGGGAAATTTGGTCATTGACATTTTCTAATTTAGTTATGTTAAATATCGGCTTCCTTGACCCCCAAAAATCGGCATCGGCACTAAAAAATCTATATCGTTTGCTCTCTAAGGATTTTAATCAATTGAATACCTGAATTCCCACCAGAATCCCTGAACTCCATTCTTTATTGGTCCGTACCAGTAAAATGTTTTATGTGCTATAATTCATTCAATACCTGATGGTGTAACGTTCGTCGTTAAGGGAAGACCAAGGCGCAGCGTGATTTGAGTTCATCATATTTTATTCAAATGTGAACCAGCAACATTAAAAAACATAAACAATACAACGAACGAAAAGCTTCGTCGTGCAAAAATACATGCAACCAAACAAGATCCCACAACTGAAGGTGGGAAAGGGCTGCCTAAGTATGATCCCCAATCAGAGACAACGATAGACAGCTGCCTCTGATTGGGAACCATACTATGCCAACAAAGAAAAAGAAAACATAGATATACAAAAACTAGAGAGAGAGAGAGAGAGAGGGAGAGAGGGAGAGAGAGGGAGAGAGAGGGAGAGAGAGAGAGAGAGAGTACTACCTACTGTCCACCCTAGTCACACCCTGACCTAACCAAAATATAGAGAATAAACAGGGATGTCTAAGGTCAGGGCGTGACAGATGGATAAAACAATCTAAAAGTTTGGGGTATCTTTATTCATTGTCCAACTCTTGCATTTATTAGAATTGTTTTAAAAACCTTTTAACAATGTTGATGACCAATGCTAATATAACTTATCTTATTTGGGGTTAACATCATATTCCTATCTATTTTCCTCTGCCACTCTATGTGTTAAATGACTGATATGATTCAGTAGCATCAAGTGATTCATCATGATGCTAGCAAGGCCATCGGGCTACAGGTATGTGTCTTTTACAGTATGTGTTCCAAATTACACCTTATACCCTATGTAGTGTACTACTTTTGAACAGAGCCTGAGGGCCCTGGTCAAAAGTAGTGCACTATACAGCAAAGGGAATAGAATTTGGGATGCAGCATTTTCTGCTGGACGAGAACCCTCCATGGTAGCATGCTCTCTCTGTGCAGCTGAAATTGGCTCCACCATTTTCAGCCCTTTCAGCCTGTCTGCCCCCCAGAGTCCCTATAAATGAAGAGTGCTTTTGGAGTGCTTGAGGGGATTTAATTCAACCTGTTGTGCTTCATGTCCCCCACAGGGGGTCTGTCTGTGCTCCTCTGCCAGGGGGCTAAGAGGTAAAGGTCCCCAGGAATGGGGATGGGGACAGGGGAGCATGACACAGACTCATACGGTACGGCTGCACAGGGCTTCACTGTCAATGACTACACAGAAAAAACAGGGGAGAACAGAGTCCATGGACCATTAAGAATGGGCAGGGATAGCTATCGGATGAATCCATCGTAGTAGGGCTTTGACTAATTTTGGATGACGAAAATTGGCCAGCCAAATGACAGTTTAATTAAACAACAGTTTAATTAAAACATTTTGAATTAATAGAACGGGCGTCCACATTCAAGTCAATGATGGCATAATGGGTGGGCTGGTGGCCATTGCGAGTGTACCCGTAGGAGCAAAATAGGAAGTGAAATATGTGTTAAATGTGTGCTGTAATTTGTTGATTAAACTCAACTGACATTACAAAAAAAGACATTCCATTACATGAGCCACATCAGTTAACATCAATTGAATGAACATTCTACATTACCATGGATACTTTTGCATCACAATACCAGGCAGCAAATGCGAGTGTACCCATGAGTTTACCTGTCAAATTGCCAGGGTTAGAGGTTCCAAGCCTGTTCTATTTATTATATGTATATGTTTGCTGCTGCTGCATTGTGGTCAACCTCAACCTTTATTCCAATCAAATCTCTTTAATTAAAAAACATATATCAAGTCCCTCAGCTCCCAGATGAGATTTCCCATGAGAGAGAGACACCCCTGTATCCGGCACTCCTGCTGACATAGAAATAAACACAACAACAGCCTGAAGGCTCTGGGCTTTGGGTTACCTCATCATAGCTGGGACAAACAGCTCTAGAAATGAATGACAAACACCACTTCAAGGTTTATGGCTTTTTGCTCGATAGAAATGAAAAGCCAACAGTTCATGCATGACTGAATGAGAAATAAAATCACGCCACAGAGTGGGGCGTCTCTAACTGTAGCCTTCAGAGAGAGGGAGAAAGAGAGAGAGAGCGAGAGAGAGAGAGAGAGAGACAGAGAGAGAGAGAGAGAGACAGAGAGAGAGACAGAGACAGACAGACAGAGAGACATACAGACATACAGACAGACAGACAGACAGACAGACAGACAGACAGACAGGGAGAAAGAGAGAGGGCGAGAGAGAGAGAGAGAGAGAGACAGATAGAGAGAGAGAGATAGAGAGAGACAGAGAGAGAGAGAGAGAGATAGAGAGAGAAAGAGACAGACAGACAGGGAGAAAGAGAGAGAGCGAGAGACAGACAGAGAGAGAGAGAGACAGAGAGAGAGAGAGAGAGAGAGAGAGATAGAGAGAGAGAGACAGAGAGAGAGAGAGCGAGCGAGCGAGCGAGCGAGCGAGCGAGCGAGAGAGAGAGAGAGAGAGAGAGAGAGAGAGAGAGAGAGAGAGAGAGAGAGAGAGAGAGAGAGAGAGAGAGAGAGAGAGAGAGAGAGAGTGAGTGAGTGAGAGAGAGAGAGAGAGAGCGAGAGAGAGAGAGAGAGAGTACTGCTTCTTTCCTATGAAGCTAAACAGCAGCCAATGTACTCTATCAACCCCAAACATAGACAATACACCTACACAATAATACACCACACACACACATCTCTATGGTGTGAGAACTGGAAAGGGCTGCCTGACATTTCCCTCTACTTCTCACTGTGTCATATGAAGCTATCTTTCTCCCCTTCAGCACCAGCTACAAAACAATGCCACTGAATAATCCATACAGTTCATATTGGAAAAGCGCGTGTGTGTAAGTGTATGCATGTGTGTGAGTGTGTGTGCGTGTGTGTACATGTGTGCATGCGAGCTCTGAGCTCTGCGTTGTCTTATTAAAGCCCTAGCCAGGAGAGAGTGTGGTAATTACAGTCCCTCGCCAACACCTTTTAGACTTTGGGCCAAATCCGATGTGTGGCTCCAAATGTCATGCGTCTTAGCCGACAATTAAAACGACACTCCCCCTCAGTGGCTTTTTTAATGGGCTTCCTTAACTAGAAATAAAACTCCTCATAACAGGCACACATTCCTAGATATCATAGTTACTGAACTATCTGAATGTTGTCATTAATTAGCAGGATAGCAAATAATGGATGGCAAATAATTCCACCTTGGCAACACATCCAAAAACAAGCAAAGAATCGCAGGAACACAACCATAACCAATGTCTACACAGAGACAAGACACAAAACACAAAGACCAAGGTTGGAGACCACCAACACCCATACATTCCTACACCTAGCTAGCACAGTGCTGGGCTTGACATTCCTCTCTGTTGATCTCCACAGGGCCTTCTGCATGAGGCCCACATGTGATGTTGCTGAAGCCCTGGTCTGACCCCAAAGTCACCCTACAATGGCAAACATCCAATTAATGGGCCTGTATCTATGCATAGCCTGTCACAATGGCAGCAGCCCCCAGCCTCCTCCTTTGCTGGGCAGCACCACTACAGTGGGTGCTCAGTGTTCGTGTCACCTCCTAATTGCATTTCTCCCCCATGGTAGAGGTAGGGCTTTGTGCAGCGACCTCGAGGAAGAAAAAGAGAGTCAGACTACCAATTTTAGCTGGCAGGTCGAGAGGAGCAGAGGCACTTAGTCTCGCTCTGGAGGAGAATAGTGAGCTGCAGCTCGTCTATGGAAGCCAGGACAAACAAAAGAGATGAGTAAAGGGGAAAGAGAGACAAATCCCTGTCTTTTCCTCCGGGCCCTTTGCTGGGTGTGTCTGGGATAGAATGCCAGTGTGGGTACGTGTCTGTGATTGAAAAGGGGACAGGGGGAAGGCTTATAACGTGACACAGATTGCAGGCCCAACCTCTGTATGTGCCTCTCTTTCAGGTAGGCTTAAGCTAGACAATACTGTCTTTAACCATGTGGGAAGACTGGACTTTCTCTCCACTCACAGAAAGTTGGAACATCTGATATAATCATAAACATATCCTCCTTTCTTTAATACTGAATCCAAGGACACATTCACTCCATTGAAAATGAAAGATCTCTACACAATGTTGTTTCACAGCACTTAGCGGAAACTCAAAGTGATAGCAAAACTGCAGTATGATGTACTTAGCTTTTCTTAGAACATTCTTAATGGGACACAAAAAAAACGTTCTGCTTCATGGGCCAACAAATGGATTTTAAAATGGGTAAAATCATATTTCTTCATAGGAGGTGAATCATAAGGTCAGGTGTGTATAGTTTGTCATGACAGAACACACTTGGTGGAAGCTAATGGAAGAGGGTTTTTACAGTAAGTAAATTACAAATGGCCCTTCAGTGATGTTAAGGGAGGTATGCCCTGCTTCAAGTGCATTCTTCTGGGACTTGAATAGATTTGTTTTGAAACGGAAGCAGTGAACCTGTGGAATACTTTTCTCTCCATCCATTACTGAATGAGTTTTAAAACGTGACAGAAAGCGACAGAGAGCCGAAGAGGGAGCTAGGGAGAATGAAAGGAAAAGGTTAAAGGTACTTAAAGGTGTGCAGGATGCATAAAGAACAGAGAGGAGCAGATCATCTCCTTCCCCTGCACTCTGCTTGAGGCCCCCTGAAAGTAGCACCTTCAGGAGAAAGAGAGGAAATCACTGCCCTGATACAGAGGGACACTGCAACTTCCAAGTTAAAAGGCAAGCCAACCCAGATTACATATGGCCCTTCGGCCAGCCCTCTCCTGGTGGGTTGACTTCCACACTGGTGGGTTGACTTCCACAGATCCCCCTGTTTGCATTCCTGTGTCTGAGGGTGTCTGAGAGATGCTGTCTGCTTGTCAGGATTAACAGCTGGGCGATATGAACATATGGTGATAAAGTGCCTGAATTGATGCGATAACAATAAATAAAACAATATGTTTATAACATGAATGTGCACCTCAGTTGTTATCTTTTAAAATGATCCCTTAAACTACTACTACTAGTTTGATGGGTGTTGCCATACATTTTCCCATTAACAATAACCCATATTAGCAAATGTAATTGTAATGAAACATATCCCTCATCCCCATATAGTTTTTTTTGCTATTTTGCACCCCATTATCTCTACTTGCACATCATCATCTGCACATCTATCACTCCAGTGTTAATGCTAAATTGTAATTATTTTGCCACTATGGCCTATTTATTGCCTTACCTCCCTAATTTTACTACATTTGCACACACTGTAAATAGATTTTTCTATTGTGTTATTGACTGTACGTTTGTTATCCCATGTGTAACTCTGTGTTGTTGCTTTTGTCGCACTGCTTTGCTTTATCTTGGCCAGGTCGCAGTTGTAAATGAGAACTTGTTTTCAACTGGCCTACCTGGTGAATTAAAGGTGAAATAATAAAAAATAAATATCAGCAAAATGCCTTTGATAAGTGATCGGTACGGTCTGTGTCGAAAATGTTCTGTTTATTGTCCCAGCTCTAGTCAGGATGGAGGGCGACAGCGAGCCAAGGGTACATGGCAGCTCCAGTCAGGAAATCCCCATGGGTCACCACCCAGGTCCCACCCTCAGGGAATAGCAGCCATTGGTTATGGAGAAGGACCATCTCTATTGGCTAGTCAGCCATGAGCTCTGTGAGGTCCTATTACACTGTCAGGAAGTGATTTTATATAGCTTAATTACCACACTGTATGACTGTTAAACATAGTCATATGGTATGCTAAAACAATTTATTCTGGGATGACACTTTTATTCTGGGATGACACGCGATCTGACTCTGTCCTGTAGAGGGTGAATGAAGTGTGTTGGGCAGAGGGAGGTGGAGGGACGCGACAGGTGAAAGACTGGGGTAGCTGGGGGGAGAGATGACGGCTGGGAGAGAGAGAGAGGAGGAAGCAAGGTCAGCCACCAAGAGCACAGCCATCACTCCAACACTGACCCGTCTGCCCTGGAAGACACACGCAAACTCACAGAATGCAGCTGTCCCCGCCTTTCAGCTAAAGGCCCGCGGCTGCTGAATCAAGACAAACAGAAGTGTGACGGTCAAGACACCCAAGTCAATCATGGAGCCATATTTATCAGGCCCCACAGACAGACAGACAGGCAGACAGACAGGCAGACAGACAGACAGACAGGCAGGCAGGCAGGCAGACAGACAGACAGACAGACAGACAGACAGACAGACAGACAGACAGACAGACAGACAGACAGACACAGAGGGTAATGCCATCAGCTCCACAGAGTATCTTTAACTGTGCTCCTGTAGTGTGAGCCATCACTGCCATCTCCTTGTCACAGAGATCATGCTGTGGATATAGCTATAATAAATGGGCTATCCTCTAAACGCACACACAGAAACCCTCCTCTGCCTCCAGAACTACTGCATTCTCCTGACCCAGTGCAGCACAGGACACGGCCATTACAATGAATCACCTTAAACGGTCTGCTTTTAACTCTGTTGACTGACTGACTGACTGGGCCTTTGGATATCTTCTTCCTATGTTGAAATAGAACCTGAGCTCTGGCCCTGGGGAGCTGGGCCTCGCCCCCTCGCAGCACTGCCTCATGTTTTTCAAAACAAGACCCTGGACACAAATGGAAAGAACAGAGATTTAGGGAAAGGAGCGAGGGAGGGAGAAAGGGCAGAAGAGAAAGGGACAGAGATGACTCCTTCCAGACAGATGGTTAAGAAAGACGTCTGAAGTTATTTCCCCCACAGATAAATATGTTATTAAAACAAGATGAATAACTATTTTCCCGCTCCCTCTCTCCTCCCATCCTACACTCCTTCCTTTAGGGCGCAGAGCCCTTTAAAAGGCCTTTTTTGATGCTGCTGACTATTCTCCATCTCTATGGAGCAATTATAGCTTCCCTACAAAATTAAGCACAGAAGCAGTCCCCTAAAAGGCCTAGTGCCGTACCCAGGGGAACCCCCCTGACCCCTCTCCCCGCAAACCCTCAACCCCTCGCCTGAGATCCCACCCTCAAACCCTGAACTCTAAAGAACGGACTCCAGGCCTGCAGTGACCTACCCACATCAAAGGAGAGGGAGAAGGACCCAGGAGAGCTCTGTAGATAGTTCTCCTACTGCTGACCCACCTCCATACTCTGACCTACTGTACCTCTCTCTGAACACATTCTAACAGACCACCCCCTAACTCCCCACTGGGCACACCCTTACATCAGGAAATCTTATTCCCTGTAATGAACAGAGGCTGAGATGGGCCATTGGAGTTGAGATGACTCTATTTAGCAGGTTAAAGGTGTCAGCATGCTTCAGTTCGGCTGTCTTCGGCTAGGGGAACCGAATGAGTGTGCTCGCATGCTCCATAAAAATACATTCGCTTGAAAATGGGGAAAAAAGGCGAAAGCGGCAATATTAACCCGAGACAGTAGAGGGTGATGAGCTGGTCATTTCCATCTACGGCCAAACAAGGAAGTGACAACACCCAAACAAGGAAGAGACGAGTGGGAGAATAAAATGGTATACACAGAGAAACACTTCACTGGATTAGAAGTTAATAGGGCTCTTTTTAATTTTCTCAGAAGTACTGTGTTAGGTAGGAGGATTTAGAAATGTGGAGCTAATGTTGTAAACCGTGACTGACCACACACTCCAGCACAGTAGGTGGCAGCATGCACCTTTAACGTTTGTTTGTAAACCGTCATTATATCATAGAAGAAGAAGACACTTGACTGGTGAGAAAATTTTATTTTTTTTATACGGCCGGCCGAGAGAGCTATGGTGGAGTGTTTCAAGAGAGTACTTTCAGGTCCAAACTGCTGCAGAAGACCCTCGATTTACCACCACCAGCTGTCCTGCCAGATACCACAACTCCAAGTCCTCAAGTTTTCCAGGGAGATGCAGTTCTCCCCCTATATGAGAACAGTGTGCGCCATAATCAAGGTATGTTGATAATAGAATGTTGGAATCAATTTGACTTTTCCTGTTTGTGATGTATATGAGAAGTGCCATTTTAGCAAGGCTTTAGGAATATGGTTCCTGGAAAATGGTGTTGGTATGGTGTTTTTTCTTTTCCAAATAACATATATATAAAAGACAGTACCAGTCAAAAGTTGGGACACACCTACCCATTCAAGGGTTTTTCTTTATTTTGACTTTTTTTCTACATTGTAGAATAATGGTGAAGACATCAAAACTATGAAATAACACATATGGAGTCATGTAGTAACCAAAAAAGTGTTAAACCAATCAAAATGTATTTTATATTTGAGATTCTTCAAAGTCGCGACCCTTTACCTTGACAGATTTGCACACTTTTTTTGGTTACTAAATGATTCCATATGTGTTATTTCATAGCTTTGACATCTTCACCATTATTCTACAATGTAGAAAAAAAGTCAAAATAAAGAAAAACCCTTGAATGGGTAGACTTTTGACTGGTAGTGTATATTCTCTTTACCTCTCCTTCACAGGTGTCCATGTCAATAAGTCTGAGTGTACCTGGTACTACCACTCTTGTCGGAGAGTCAGAGAATGCATTCGGCATCATGGCTGCAAGGATGAGGATTGTTGGACGCACAGACTCTGTTCATTGTGTGCACTGAACCAGTCGTTTTAATCTGGTTCATTAATAAAATGAAACCTGATTATGTTACGTCTGTGTGTAGTAATTTAGATTAGATTGAACTACACAAGTAGAACAAAGCCTGTAAAGTCTGTAGCACTCAGCTCTTCTGTACGTTGTCAGCACTTGATCTAATAGAATGTATTGAAACACCTTGAAGAAATGCAGAGCTTTTTTCAGCACACAAATAAACCTTTATTCTTGCTTCTGAAAGTAAACCACAATACAACAGTGTCTGCTGAGAACAGACATGTCAACAACAAAAGGGTCAAATTAAAGTGTCAAGAGTGAAGACACAAATATTTATGAGCAATATAAATATTTCGGGAACAATAGTACAAAAGAAAGTGTCTGTTATGAACAGACATGTAAATAACAAAAGTATCTATTGAATAAACGTATCTAGGGTCTGACTCCTGAGCTGTCTGATCAAAACAACACAACAAGTTGTGGTCCCAGTCGTTCGGTCCATGTCCTCTTCTTGAAGTCATGCCCAAACTCATGCAGCTGGTGATCGAATTCCTCCCGGAGTTCTGGCGAGAGTTCATCCATGAAATCAGCTATAGGTGCCAGGACCCGGTGGAGAGGATGAGAAGAGGGGGGAAATTAGGAGTGTCTGGAGAGCAGTGTGCATGGTGAGGAGAGGAAGAAAAAAGACATCAGGAGAGAGAAAAGGGGATCAGACTAAAGGAGGAGAGTCTGAAATGATTATTTGTTAACCTCTGGGACAAGCTGGTGGCTCAGTGCATGACGTTCTCCTGATCTTGAGATCGGTCTTCAATCATCTGCAATGTCTTTGCGAATGATGTGTCAAGGGCTGAGTCTGCAGCTCTTTTCTCCTTTCTTCTCACACCTCTGCTTCTTCTGCTGCTGCTCTGTGGGATTGGTGAGGAGCTAGCCAGTGGAGTAGGTCTTGGAGATGGGTCCAGGATAGAGCTTCCCAGGTCCTGCATGGAGATTGTTTCTAATTCTGCACTGCAGCTCAGTGTGGGAGATGGGCTGGGGGCCAATCACCAGTCAGTACTGGGGCAGAGGTAGTGCTTGAGGCTGGTGAACAGGCAGTGCTGGGACGCAGAGAACAAAACCAGGTGCTGTCTCCATTCACTGGTGTTTGTGCCTTGAAAAAAAAGTAGAGGGCTATTTAGTACACATATCCAAAATATTAATGAACATCAAATATAATTAACATAGATTACAATAGACTATATAATGTTGCAAACATTTGATCAGAGTTGAGTGGGCCTGGCCTAGCTACTCAACTTTGCTCGAATGTTTGCAACATTTTGACTAGCTGGATCATGCTACCAAACTTTGACTTGGTGTTCCCAATGTGGGAAGCTTATGTTTGATCAAAAGTTGTAAAGATCTTTAGTCTGGTTGGCTTGCTTTCCCTGCATGAGTATGCTGCTAGGCTAGCAAGTCACTAGCCCGCCAAGTAGCTAGCGCTAGCTGGCTAACTATTGTTAGCAAAACATGGCTCCTCGTCGAATACAAATCAAAAATCAAACAACATACCCCATCCTTTGGTGAAGACAGAATGTTGCTTCAGTGTTCTCATGTTTCACGTGCCGAACAAGCCAGCAGCAACATGTCTGGAACAGCAGCTCCACTGCAGCCCTAGCTTCTTTTCTTTGCCTTGACGAACTTGCCGTGAACCCTACCCCCCTTTTTGGTGGTTGGGTCGTACCCCAGAGTCTCCTCTCCCTCCATGAATTGGTCTTTACCTGCTGGTCTTTATATAATGCATGGATAGAGAATCGTAGATGTGCAGGTACTGTACTTTTGTACCTCCTCGGTCAATGGATGATTGACGTTGTCGTTCGCCATGTTGAATCCACACTGAGTTTCGGGCTGAATCGTCACGAAGCTGAAACTCGCGTCACCCCTACAGTTCACCAGTGAAGGACGAAGGGGCGTAGACTTTGGCTTCCGAACTTTGGCTGGCCCTTGAGGAAAAAACTGGTGTGCCCGAACTCCGAACGAACAAAAACGTCACAAAATGTCATCATAATATATACACAAACTCTTCCAAACTGTTTCGGCTGGAAAGCATGCGGCCGACTTAACGCCTAGGGAGATAGAAGAACAGCGAGTGAGTGGGTGGTATTTAAATGCTTCTCATCATCACCTTTATAGGTCTCTTTTTAGGTGTAAGTGGATGGCTGGCCCTTCTCCTTTAATCACCTCTTGAGGTCATGATGACACCTCATTGTAGGGGTGAGAGGTGCTGAGATATGGGAACTGGCAGAAGCCACATGCTAATATAACTGTCATCCAGGTGGTTATCTGTCTGTCTCTGGTCTCTGTGACCATCAGGCAATTAGAGCGCTGCACTCAACCAGATTTACATGTAACATGAATACATATCATTCATCAGAGCTGGGCTGCTTCAGAATGTGATTGGCATGTGGAATATCATCTGCCTAGCTCAGTGGATGGAGTGTTTGGCATGTCAGGGCTATAAGATCACACATCATGGTTGTCACAAAAACCCTCCATTACTGAGGAGTGATATCATCACACCGTTATACAGCTCTGTTTCAATGCACTCACTAGTTAGCCACATTGCATCACAGCAGAGAGAGAGAGGGGGAGAGAGAGAGAGAGAGACAGAAAGAGAGAGAGAGAATGTCATTGGTATGAGAGAAAGTCTCAGAACGTTCTTAAATTCTTTGAGTCGCGTTCCAGTGATCAAAGGGAATCACTCTGGATGTGAAAAAAGCAAGGCGTGCTTAAATGAAAGGTTATATTATGGCGCACATTGAAGAGAGCTAAAACATTTATAGGACCATCATCTACAATAATGATTCTGGGGGGCTGCTCTCACTCCCTTCAAACTCTGCTCCTTCCCCAGAAAAGCACCAAATGATATTCATTATACCAACGCCTGCCAAAGCTCATATAGAAAATACTAAGAACCAAAAAGGGATTTATTGAGGGGCTAATTTGGCATGACAAATATAAGGAACCTTTGAAATGGGTCTCCATCTCTTTCTGTCTTTCTCTTTAATCAACACGGCATGATCTCCACACTGACTAAAAGCTCAAAATAAAAAAGACAGAAGCAAAACAACATGCCAAGTGTTTTCATAATGGCCACCTGAGGATTCTTTAATTGCCTGCCTTGATCATTATTCTGTAAACCACACTAGTTTCAATTGTGTGGCCTTGAGTAGTGGTAGGCTACAGCGGTGCTGCACAGCAACACGTAGTAACTCGCAGAAACAATCTCCTCTCCCTGTGATGAAAAGCCCTTGAGGCTGTTTATTGTTTTTTAGGGAGAATATAAAAGTGAGGTTGAGGGGATTCATGAAGTGTGCGTGTGGGGGGTGAGTAAATGTAGCCTCTGCGCTGTGTGTTTCAATCAGATTGAGCGGGTGCAAACGCAGCACATTATTCTCCCCCCTGCCTGTCTGCTGCCTACTCTGCATAGCACTGTGCTGGGCTGTGTCCTCCTGCTGTATTAGTGTGATGTATGACCCAAACGCAGGGCTGCGCCACACCGCACACACGCCTCTCCTACCACACCGCTCCAAAGAGCCTCCGCTGCTTTTTCATTGTACCTGTCACACAGTTATTCATCTCTCCCTCTCGCTCTTCTCCCTCCTCTCCCTCTCTCTTGTATCCCTCTCTTTCTTCCTCTCTCTATTCTCCTTCTCCTCCCTCTCTATTTCACCATCTCCCCCCCCCCACTCTGTATCCCTCTCTTTCTTCCTCTCTCTATTCTCCCTCTCCTCCCTCTTTGTTTCACCATCTCCCCCCCCACACTCTGTATCCCTCTCTTTCTTCCTCTCTCTCTCCTCCCTCTCCTCCCTCTCTGTTTCACCATCTCCCCCCCCCACTCTGTATCCCTCTCTTTCTTCTCTTCTCTGTTTCTTTTCCATTTATTTTCAAAGCATTAACAATTTCTTATTACAAAGGAAAAAGTACGTATATGTACACACACACACACACACACACACACGCACACACACACACACACACACACACACACACACACACGCACACACACACACACACGCACACACACACACACACACACACACACACACACACACACACACACACACACACACACACACACACACACACACACACACACACAGCCAAGGCCACATACATCCATACTGAGAGTAGTGATAGAGAGTAGAGACTGGAGTCAGTGCCAGAGCATGTGGCTGACTCCCCCTCCTCACCTCTCCTCTCCTCCTCCCCTTTTTATAGGGGACTGAGAAATCTGCAGGCTACAGTACTGGGGGTGTTTTGTCACTGCTGCCTGCCACGGCCGTCCTTGGCGCAGTACTGCATCTGGCAGAAAGTAAGGGCTCTTTCCCGGAGTCAGAGCCAACATAGGAAAAACTAAATATGACAAGCAGTCAGGGTATACAAAAACACTGCTGGAACTTCCAGAAAATAACAGCCTATCTTAATAAATAACAAAATAATAACAGCCAACCAAGCACACGTAACAGTGGATGTGTGCTGGGCTGAGTGGAGGGGTTGGAGGGGTTGGAGGGGGGGGTGCTGGGGAAAGAAATGTCATCTGAGAAAGACAATTACCATCACTCATGGTGTCCTTTGTGGAGCAGATCCGTTTTATCAGTGACTCTGATTTAACTGATCTGTATTTACAAAGGGCCTCAAGGACTGTGCTTAGAAAGGGGGGGGGAGAGACAGAGAGACAGAGAGAGAGAGAAAGAGAGAAGACCGTCAAACCAATCCCCACATATACTCCTTTCAGTTCGTTATCTATGGCTCTTAGCTTAATTATTGCTTAATTATTGCTGGTTGTAAGCTATCACATTGTCTCGCTCCGTTGTTCTTTCTTATGCAGATACTGCATCAATAAAGAAGATGAGGTAGAGATGTCAGGTGCCTTTTTGTGCTTTTATACAAAAGCCTTGTCGAAACCTGTGCCCACCTTTTTCAGTTACTGTACCACCACCTGAATTCTTCTCTGCCTGAAGTACACCCTGCATTTTACCAGTAAGCCTATGGTCTCATGAGTCTTCTCAAGTACCCCCAGGGGTCCCAGTACCACTGGTCTAAACCATACCCAGGGCCTCTGATTGCTGTTTATGGTTTAGTTCAGGCAGAGCTGCCATAAGCAGTTAGTGTTTTTCAGAATGAATATCCTCACACTATGACAGAAACACTATTGTGGCTCAGACGAGGGGGGTCTTAATATGAATTCATATAAATTACTTTTATTATTTGGGTAAAATTCCCTTTTATTGCATTGCATCCACTTACCAATCGATTAAGCAACCTGGCCAGCACAGCACAGCCATAGCAACAGCCCAGCCACAACAGCACAGCCTCTCTCCAACCCTGGCCAGCTCAGGCACAACAGCACAGCCTCTCTCCAACAATTACCAGCACAGCCACAACAGCACAGCCTCTCTCCAACCCTGGCCAGCTCAGGCACAACAGCACAGCCTCTCTCCAACAATTACCAGCACAGCCACAACAGCACAGCCTCTCTCCAACCCTGGCCAGCTCAGCCACAACAGCACAGCCTCTCTCCAACCCTGGCCAGCTCAGCCACAACAGCATAGCCTCTCTCCAACCCTGGCCAGCTCAGCCACAACAGCACAGCCTCTCTCCAACCCTGGCCAGCTCAGCCACAACAGCACAGCCTCTCTCCAACCCTGGCCAGCTCAGCCACAACAGCACATCCTCCCAGATCAGAGAGAACACAATTACTGCAGACAGACGCCCAGAGCCCGAGCCAGCGTCTCCACAGCCTTAATCACAGAGTGGAACTGATTCAATTCATTTGGCCTGGGAGCAGATATGGAGCCATTACGTCCTAATTAACAGAGTGCTAAGGTGGAGCCACACCTGAGTGAGCTGGAAATGGGCAGAACAGAGCAGAACAGGGAGCTAATTTCACTGCAGGAGGAATGGGAAGGAGGGGGAGCTCTATTTAAATGGAGAGCTACATTCTATTAATCCATAAACTGATTTATGTCTGATAATATGCTGGTAACACAATGGCTGCTATGATTATGATTATGTCTGTTATGGTTCACCGACACCTAAGATAAGGTTGGGGGAGGGATGAGGGGGAGGGGCTACGAACATTTGAATTTGCATATTGCACTGATACTCTTTGAGAAAGGGCTGTGTATCAGTCTGATAGATACAGTTGAAGTCAGAAGTTTACATACGCCTTAGCCAAATACATTTAAACTCAGTTTTCCACAATCCTGACATTTAATGGGGCGGCAGGTAGCCTAGTGGTTAGAGCGTTGGCCCAGTAACCGAAAGGTTGCCACATCAAATCCCCAAGCTGACAAGGTAAAAATCTGTCGTTCTGCCCCTGAACAAGGCAGTTAACCCACTGTTCCTAGGCCGTCATTGAAAATAATAATTTTTTCTTAACTGAGTTGCCGAGTAAAATAAAAATTCCCTGTCTTAGGTCAGTTAGGATCACCACTTTATTTTAAGAATGTGAAATGTCAGAATAAAAGTAGGGAGAATGATTTATTTCAGCTTTAATTTCTTTCATCACATTTCCAGTGGGTCAGAAGTTTTAATACACTCAATTAGTATTTGGTAGCATTGCCTTTAAATTGTATAACGTGTCGGGTAGCCTTCCACAAGCTACCCACAATAAGTTGGGTGAATTTTGGCCCATTCCTCCTGACAGAGCTGGTGTAAATGAGTCAGGTTTGTAGGCCTCCTTGCTCGCAACACGCTTTTTCAGTTCTGCCCACACATTTTCTATAGGATTGAGGTCAGGGCTTTATGATGGCCACTCCAATACCTTGACTTTGTTGTCCTTAAGCCATTTTGCCACAACTTCGAAAGTATGCTTGGGGTCATTTGGAAGATCCATTTGCGACCAAGCTTAACTTCCTGACTGATGTCTTGAGATGTTGCTTCAATTTATCCACATAATTGTGTGAAGTGCACCAGCCCCTCCTGCAGCAAAGCACCCCCACAACATGATGCTGTCACGCCCTGACCATAGAGCCCTCTGGGTTCTCTATGGTGTTTTAGGTCAGGGCGTGACTAGGGGGGTTTCTAGGTATTATTTCTATGTTGGTGTGTGTGTGTATGGTTCCCAATTGGAGGCAGCTGATATTCGTTACCTCTAATTGGGGATCATGCTTAGTGTGTCCTTTTTCCCACCTGCTATGGGGGATATTGTTTTGTGTGAGTGCCTCTGTGCGCTACGTATTTCACGATCGTTATATTTTTGTTGTTTTGGAAGTTAAACTATCTTTAAAATGTGGAGCTCTACTCACTGCGCCTTGGTCCAATGATTCATACGACGGTCGTGACAGATGCTGCCACCCCTGTGCTTCACGGTTGGGACGGTCGTACAGATGCTGCCACCCCCGTGTTTCACGGTTGGGACGGTCGTACAGATGCTGCCACCCCCGTGCTTCACGGTTGGGACGGTTGTGACAGATGCTGCCACCCCCGTGTTTCACGGTTGGGACGGTCGTACAGATGCTGCCACCCCCGTGTTTCACGGTTGGGACGGTCGTACAGATGCTGCCACCCCCGTGTTTCACGGTTGGGACGGTCGTGACAGATGCTGCCACCCCCGTGCTTCACGGTTGGGACGGTCGTACAGATGCTGCCACCCCCGTGATTCACGGTTGGGACGGTCGTACAGATGCTGCCACCCCCGTGCTTCACGGTTGGGACGGTCGTGACAGATGCTGCCACCCCCGTGCTTCACGGTTGGGACGGTCGTACAGATGCTGCCACCCCCGTGTTTCACGGTTGGGACGGTCGTACAGATGCTGCCACCCCCGTGCTTCACGGTTGGGACGGTCGTGACAGATGCTGCCACCCCCGTGTTTCACGGTTGGGACGGTCGTACAGATGCTGCCACCCCCGTGTTTCACGGTTGGGACGGTCGTACAGATGCTGCCACCCCCGTGTTTCACGGTTGGGACGGTCGTGACAGATGCTGCCACCCCCGTGCTTCACGGTTGGGACAGTCGTACAGATGCTGCCACCCCCGTGCTTCACGGTTGGGACGGTCGTACAGATGCTGCCACCCCCGTGCTTCACGGTTGGGACGGTCGTACAGATGCTGCCACCCCCGTGTTTCACGGTTGGGACGGTCGTACAGATGCTGCCACCCCCGTGTTTCACGGTTGGGACGGTCGTACAGATGCTGCCACCCCTGTGTTTCACGGTTGGGACGGTCGTACAGATGCTGCCACCCCCGTGTTTCACGGTTGGGACGGTCGTGACAGATGCTGCCACCCCCGTGCTTCACGGTTGGGACGGTCGTACAGATGCTGCCACCCCCGTGCTTCACGGTTGGGACGGTGGTACAGATGCTGCCACCCCGTGTTTCACGGTTGGGACGGTCGTACAGATGCTGCCACCCCCGTGTTTCACGGTTGGGACAGTTGTACAGATGCTGCCACCCCCGTGGTTCACGGTTGGGACGGTCGTACAGATGCTGCCACCCCCGTGCTTCACGGTTGGGACGGTCGTACAGATGCTGCCACCCCCGTGCTTCACGGTTGGGACGGTCGTGACAGATGCTGCCACCCCCGTGTTTCACGGTTGGGACGGTCGTGACAGATGCTGCCACCCCCGTGTTTCACGGTTGGGACGGTCGTACAGATGCTGCCACCCCCGTGTTTCACGGTTGGGACGGTCGTACAGATGCTGCCACCACCGTGTTTCACGGTTGGGACGGTCGTGACAGATGCTGCCACCCCCGTGTTTCACGGCTTCTTTCTTGCTGAGCGGCCTTTCAGGTTATTTCGACATATGACTCGTTTTACTGTGGATATAGATACCTTTGTACCTGTTTCACAAGGTCCTTTGCTGTTGTTCTGGTATTGATTAGAAATTTTCCCACCAAAGTACGTTCATCTCCAGGAGACAGAACGCTTCTCCTTCCTGAGCGGTATGATGGCTGCGTGGTCCCATGGTGTTTATACTTGCGTACTATTGTTTGTACAGATGAATGTGGTACATCCAGGCGTTTGGAAATTGCTCCCAAGGATGAACCAGACTTGTGGAGGTCTACAATTTTTGGGCTAATTTCTTTTGATTTTCCCATCATGTCAAGCAAAGAGGCACTGAGTTTGAAGGTAGGCCTTGAAATACATCCACAGGTACACCTCCAATTCACTCAAATTATGTCAATTAGCCTGTCAGAAGCTTCCAAAACCATGACATAATTTTCTGGAATTTCCCAAGCTGTTTTGAGGCACAGTCAACTTAGTGTATGTAAACTTCTGACCCACTGGAATTGTGATACAGTGAATTATAAGTGAAATAATCTGTCTGTAAACAATTGTTGGAAAAATGACTTGTGTCATGCACAAAGTAACCGATTTGCCAAAACTATAGTTTGTTAACAAGAAATGTGTGGAGTGGTTGAAAAACGAGTTTAAATGACTCCAACCTAAGTGTATATAAACTTCCAACATCAACTGTATATACAACTCTCACTAAGAGGGGTAAAGAGAGGTGAACTCATTCAGCATAAGGTTCCTATAGGCCAGAATGTGAACACTGCATGCAGATGGAGAGAGGAGCAACATCTCCCCAACAAATCAGATCCAGCCCATTCCACACGGGAATGCCACACAGATCACTCCTCAGACCTCAGAGGCGGAGCAGGAAGCCACTCCTCAGCTTGGCAGCCAAAGATGGATAGCCTGGATGGTATTTTGGGAATGTTAAACCAAAGCCTTGGGAAGTTTGAGGGATGGTGAAATTTTACACCCCCGCTTACAGACCATGCAAGTCAGAGAGACAAGCTCCTTACGGTTCTGAAGAATGTCATTTCTGCATCTGTTTACTAACAGCAGCACCTCGTACTGAACTACAACCGGGTCCTGTTCCTCTGCCAAGACCTGTTCTCTAGGTAAAGGGAAAAGGTCTGGATGAGAACATTCCTCAACACTGAAAGGAAATGTAGAAAATGATGAGAGCTGGTTTGAATTTGAAGAGACCATCAGACCAGGGAAAGATGAGGAGTCTTTACTTCTCCCAGACTCGGTGTGATATTTGGGCCATAGTGTTTCAGAGCTCCCCCCTCAGGAGCTAGCTGCTCTCTCCCCACGTTGATGTCAGAGGGACCTTAAACACGGAGCAGGGGGCTCGTAAAAACAAAACACAGCCATTACGTAAGCAACATTACAACACACACACACGTAATGAAACCGACCAATAGTGTAATTGTAGCTGTAGAATCACAGGAGCAGGGGGATTGTGTTTGTGTTGCCAGCCTGCCTGCTGTTAACTGTTAACTGGATGGCTGCCGGAGAAACCGTCCAATAGTCTGGATCTCTATCAACTACTAGGCTCTTTACCAGAGGAACGAGGAACTGGTGAGAGAGAGGGAGCCAGTTTGTGTACAACTCAGTGCTGTATCTGTCGGAAGACAAGTCCTGCCACATAATGAGAGAACAAAGGGAACCACGATGTGAAACTTTGATCCCTGACTGTTCCCCCATCTCAAAGACAAGTGTCATTAGCTCTCCATTCTCTCAGGTTTGATTGCGTCACTAATCATTTCATATGAAAGTACACGCAAAAGGAAGAAAATGTACTAGCCATTAAGAAACCATTTATTGCCAAAGGATAGTATTAATTGGATGACACTGACTAGTGCATTCATTTGAAGTTCACACCAGTCAATTACTATAAAGGGGGATCTGTCAGAGCATGTGAGTGAATGTCATGATCCATTTTGTAGTTACCTCAGGCTATTCATGACAACAGTAGATATGGAAGTGTTATCCTGTAGGGTTTAGAAGATAGGGTAATATTGTATAACTGGGGGGGTGTGGTTTAAATACTACTCATATCACATCACCTTATCCCCCAATCCAGTCCATCTTTAAACAGACATGATTTAGACTAGCCTGGTGGACTCCGAAAACACTGCCCTTCATATCCAGACCAGGAGGATATCCCAATGTGTGTGAGTATGATAAGATGTGCTGGGGGTTTGTGAGTGGAGATATGGGACCCAGTGTGGGTAATCTTAACCAGAGGCCAGGATTAGGCCGGCCCAGAGACCACAGTACAATGGGCCAGAGCAGTGAAGAAATTCATACGCATCCGCTTCCGAATGAAATGACTTTAGACAAGCTTTCGTCCGCAAAAATGGATTAATGCTGTTTATCCGCTTTTCATAGGGAATTTCTACATGTGTGAATGGAGTCTGATAATGGTACTTCTTCACACCTCCCCCTCCACTATCAGCACTCTCTGGGCGCTTCAACGTATACTTACAAAAAAATCAATTGCTACAGCTGCGCGATGAGAGTGTAATGCTGAATACATTTTGTATTTCTCCCTCTAATCTTCTCCTTCAACATGTCAGACAAATTGTGCTGCCTCTGCCAAATCTAATATAGCCGCCCCCTCCTGCCCACACACACACACACACACACACACACACACACACACACACACACACACACACACACACACACACACACACACACACACACACACACACACACACACACATACACACACACACACACACACACACACACAGACTGCTGGGTGATGGAGATTGACAACACTGTGATTGGTAATCACAGCCAGGAGAGGATCAAATATGTATGAAAATGCTGCACTACAGAATCAGAAAATACTGTGGTATTTGCCGACCCTAGAGGACAGAGTGTGTGTCTGTGTAATCTGTCTGCTGTCTGTCCCCTACTCCTCAAACTCATTCACACAGACCTGACTTATTGTGCTGTTGTGTTAAGATAACAACTGTCCACAATACATAAAGGATTCAACTATTCAATGCCCATTTCCCCTGTGTGTCAGCCTCCACCACTTCCTATCACATCTCCCATCCACCTGATATTACTGTTGCTTCCAGGCTGCCGCCACGCTGCTGATTTCTCTTTCCAGCACTAACTACTATTCACCTACAGGGGCAATTTATGCAGTGATTGCTCCACACATCTTGTGACCACCTGTCATGTGGAGATGGGATGCTCTCAATGCCATTACAGCAATGCAATTACAGAGCAGGAGGTCCTTGGTTCACGTGACAGCAGGCAGCTACAGTACAGCAGAATCAAGGAGCACCTTGTGACCGTGACAAGCTACTTTAACTGTGGGCTTCACATGGAGACAGACTGACTCCAGACCAGCGGTTTACTCAGAAGGAGAGGGCTGACTGACAGAAAGACTGTGTCTCTGATGGAAGAGAGGAAGGAGAGTTAGAATATAGAGGTAAAGGGGCCATCATCAAAGCATCTGTGTGTAGAGGTTGGTGTTCCTGCCGATGGCCCTGGAACTGCAGCAGCATCACGCCACACGCCGCCCGCCTGCTACTGCAGCCCTAATGATAGACAATTTAATTGAAAATCCACTTCCACATCTGAGAGCAAACAACCCTGCAAAATGGAGCGGTGGGCACATGTCCCTTTCATTCTATTTGATAATGAAATCCCAGACAGAGAGAGAAAAAGAAGAGAGTGATTTTAGAGAATAAAATGAAAGAAAAAGGAGAGAAATTAGTGCAGAGAAAGACACAGATATAGAAGGAGAGAATTAGAGATGGTACTGAGATAGGCAGAGGGATCGAATATAGAAGGAGAGAATTAGAGATGGTACTGAGATAGGCAGAGGGATCGAATAGGCAGAGGGATATTAGAGATGGTACTGAGATAGGCAGAGGGATCGATTAGAGATGAGATGGTACTGAGATAGGCAGAGGGATCGAATATAGAAGGAGAGAATTAGAGATGGTACTGAGATAGGCAGAGGGATCGAATATAGAAGGAGAGAATTAGAGATGGTACTGAGATAGGCAGAGGGATCGAATATAGAAGGAGAGAATTAGAGATGGTACTGAGATAGGCAGAGGGATCGAATATAGAAGGAGATAATTAGAGATGGTACTGAGATAGGCAGAGGGATCGAATATAGAAGGAGAGAATTAGAGATGGTACTGAGATAGGCAGAGGGATCGAATATAGAAGGAGAGAATTAGAGATGGTACTGAGATAGGCAGAGGGATCGAATATAGAAGGAGAGAATTAGAGATGGTACTGAGATAGGCAGAGGGATCGAATATAGAAGGAGAGAATTAGAGATGGTACTGAGATAGGCAGAGGGATCGAATATAGAAGGAGAGAATTAGAGATGGTACTGAGATAGGCAGAGGGATCGAATATAGAAGGAGAGAATTAGAGATGGTACTGAGATAGGCAGAGGGATCGAATATAGAAGGAGAGAATTAGAGATGGTACTGAGATAGGCAGAGGGATCGAATATAGAAGGAGAGAATTAGAGATGGTACTGAGATAGGCAGAGGGATCGAATATAGAAGGAGAGAATTAGAGATGGTACTGAGATAGGCAGAGGGATCGAATATAGAAGGAGAGAATTAGAGATGGTACTGAGATAGGCAGAGGGATCGAATATAGAAGGAGAGAATTAGAGATGGTACTGAGATAGGCAGAGGGATCGAATATAGAAGGAGAGAATTAGAGATGGTACTGAGATAGGCAGAGGGATCGAATATAGAAGGAGAGAATTAGAGATGGTACTGAGATAGGCAGAGGGATCGAATATAGAAGGAGAGAATTAGAGATGGTACTGAGATAGGCAGAGGGATCGAATATAGAAGGAGAGAATTAGAGATGGTACTGAGATAGGCAGAGGGATCGAATATAGAAGGAGAGAATTAGAGATGGTACTGAGATAGGCAGAGGGATCGAATATAGAAGGAGAGAATTAGAGATGGTACTGAGATAGGCAGAGGGATCGAATATAGAAGGAGAGAATTAGAGATGGTACTGAGATAGGCAGAGGGATCGAATATAGAAGGAGAGAATTAGAGATGGTACTGAGATAGGCAGAGGGATCGAATATAGAAGGAGAGAATTAGAGATGGTACTGAGATAGGCAGAGGGATCGAATATAGAAGGAGAGAATTAGAGATGGTACTGAGATAGGCAGAGGGATCGAATATAGAAGGAGAGAATTAGAGATGGTACTGAGATAGGCAGAGGGATCGAATATAGAAGGAGAGAATTAGAGATGGTACTGAGATAGGCAGAGGGATCGAATATAGAAGGAGAGAATTAGAGATGGTACTGAGATAGGCAGAGGGATCGAATATAGAAGGAGAGAATTAGAGATGGTACTGAGATAGGCAGAGGGATCGAATATAGAAGGAGAGAATTAGAGATGGTACTGAGATAGGCAGAGGGATCGAATATAGAAGGAGAGAATTAGAGATGGTACTGAGATAGGCAGAGGGATCGAATATAGAAGGAGAGAATTAGAGATGGTACTGAGATAGGCAGAGGGATCGAATATAGAAGGAGAGAATTAGAGATGGTACTGAGATAGGCAGAGGGATCGAATATAGAAGGAGAGAATTAGAGATGGTACTGAGATAGGCAGAGGGATCGAATATAGAAGGAGAGAATTAGAGATGGTACTGAGATAGGCAGAGGGATCGAATATAGAAGGAGAGAATTAGAGATGGTACTGAGATAGGCAGAGGGATCGAATATAGAAGGAGAGAATTAGAGATGGTACTGAGATAGGCAGAGGGATCGAATATAGAAGGAGAGAATTAGAGATGGTACTGAGATAGGCAGAGGGATCGAATATAGAAGGAGAGAATTAGAGATGGTACTGAGATAGGCAGAGGGATCGAATATAGAAGGAGAGAATTAGAGATGGTACTGAGATAGGCAGAGGGATCGAATATAGAAGGAGAGAATTAGAGATGGTACTGAGATAGGCAGAGGGATCGAATATAGAAGGAGAGAATTAGAGATGGTACTGAGATAGGCAGAGGGATCGAATATAGAAGGAGAGAATTAGAGATGGTACTGAGATAGGCAGAGGGATCGAATATAGAAGGAGAGAATTAGAGATGGTACTGAGATAGGCAGAGGGATCGAATATAGAAGGAGAGAATTAGAGATGGTACTGAGATAGGCAGAGGGATCGAATATAGAAGGAGAGAATTAGAGATGGTACTGAGATAGGCAGAGGGATCGAATATAGAAGGAGAGAATTAGAGATGGTACTGAGATAGGCAGAGGGATCGAATATAGAAGGAGAGAATTAGAGATGGTACTGAGATAGGCAGAGGGATCGAATATAGAAGGAGAGAATTAGAGATGGTACTGAGATAGGCAGAGGGATCGAATATAGAAGGAGAGAATTAGAGATGGTACTGAGATAGGCAGAGGGATCGAATATAGAAGGAGAGAATTAGAGATGGTACTGAGATAGGCAGAGGGATCGAATATAGAAGGAGAGAATTAGAGATGGTACTGAGATAGGCAGAGGGATCGAATATAGAAGGAGAGAATTAGAGATGGTACTGAGATAGGCAGAGGGATCGAATATAGAAGGAGAGAATTAGAGATGGTACTGAGATAGGCAGAGGGATCGAATATAGAAGGAGAGAATTAGAGATGGTACTGAGATAGGCAGAGGGATCGAATATAGAAGGAGAGAATTAGAGATGGTACTGAGATAGGCAGAGGGATCGAATATAGAAGGAGAGAATTAGAGATGGTACTGAGATAGGCAGAGGGATCGAATATAGAAGGAGAGAATTAGAGATGGTACTGAGATAGGCAGAGGGATCGAATATAGAAGGAGAGAATTAGAGATGGTACTGAGATAGGCAGAGGGATCGAATATAGAAGGAGAGAATTAGAGATGGTACTGAGATAGGCAGAGGGATCGAATATAGAAGGAGAGAATTAGAGATGGTACTGAGATAGGCAGAGGGATCGAATATAGAAGGAGAGAATTAGAGATGGTACTGAGATAGGCAGAGGGATCGAATATAGAAGGAGAGAATTAGAGATGGTACTGAGATAGGCAGAGGGATCGAATATAGAAGGAGAGAATTAGAGATGGTACTGAGATAGGCAGAGGGATCGAATATAGAAGGAGAGAATTAGAGATGGTACTGAGATAGGCAGAGGGATCGAGGGAAAGATAGAGGCGGAAGATACAGAAAAAGAGGGAGGGAGGGGGAGAGGTGAAGGGAGCAGTAGAATAAGCGAGGAGAGAAAGAGCAAGGCTCAGCAGTCTTCCTCAGGCTCAATTTCCAGGACATGATTCGTCTGGAGTGATGACATACAGTATAATGGGCGCAATAAAAAAGGCTGCGTCTCCCCTCCCTCCCTCCCTCCCTCCCTCCCTCCCTCCACAACTCCCATTTCTCCAGAAATAGAAGCCTGCTCTAGTGTTTAAAAGCTCTTGGGAAGAGCCCCCCTTCTTTATTTCTACCGAAAACACAAAATATCCTTCAATCCCTCTCTTTCTCCCTTTCTCTCTCTCTACCCCTCTCTCCCCCATCTCTCTCCCTCTCTCTCTCCCGACCACATGAAAGCACCCAGCACGTGCGCGCGGGGGGGGGGGGGGGGGGGGGGTCCTATTGATCCTATTGTGATCAATCAGAGTCTCCTGACTGGCCACATTTATCAAGAATTGATGGCTGCGTATCTTCACCCTGCAGTTAGCGGACGCCCGCCTTGTTTATATTTCAGTCACATCGCCGCAGCTAGCCCCACCCCTATGACAAACTTGCACATCTAATTGGCTGATGTTCTGTTATGATGCTTTTATGACATGTCAATTCTGATGGATTCTGTTAGGACAACCATGGCAGCCGACTGGCCCCTTTACACACTTGCTCACTTACTGCTAGTCCTCTTCTTCACAGGAGGAGGAATGTTAAGAGCAGTCATTACTAACAGACTTCTGGGATTTACTACTGAAGGGCTCTGGCAATATTTTTTATTGATTCTCTGTCTTTCTTCCATCTTTTATTCTCTCTTATGTAACGGTGACCTTTTGGAAGATAAAGGGACCATTTTCTGTCCATGGGAAAAACACAAAATACAGAAAAACAGAAAAGGACAGGCTTTGTTCATGCTGCAAATGTATAAGGTGTGTAGAGAGAGAAGAGACAGGAGGAGAGAGAGGAGGAGGAGAGAGAAGAGAGAGTGGAGCGTGAGGAGGAGGAGAGAGAAGAAAGAGTGGAGAGAGAGGAGAGAGAAGAGAGGGTGGAGCGTAAGAATGAGGAGAGAGAAGAAAGAGTGGAGAGAGAGGAGGAGGAGAGAAGAGAGAGAGGAGTGAGAGGAGGAGGAGAGAGAAGAGAGAGTAGAAAGAGGAGGAGAGAGAGGAGGAGATAGAAGAGAGGAGGAGAGAGAAGAGAGAGTAGAAAGAGGAGGAGGAGGAGAGAGAAGAGAGAGAGTAGAAAGAGGAGGAGAGAGAAGAGAGAGGAGGGGAGAGAGGAGGAAGAGAGAGAAGAAAGAGTGGAGAGAGAGGAGGAGAGAGTAGAAAGAGGAGGAGAGAGAAGAGAGAGAGGAGGGGAGAGGAGGAGAGAGAAGAAAGAGTGGAGAGAGAGGAGGAGATAGAAGAGAGGAGGAGAGAGAAGAGAGAGAGGAGAGAGAGGAGGAGAGAGAGAAGAGAGAGGAGAGTGAGGAGGGAGAGGAGGAGGAGAGAGATGAGAGAGGAGGGAGAGGAGGAGGAGAGCGATGAGAGAGAAGGGAGAGGAGGAGAAGAGAGGGAGGAGGAGGAGAGAGCGAGAGAGCAGTGTGATTTGGGCATCTCTCAGAGAACGTAATGGCAGCTTGAAACAAACACACGCCTCGCCTGACAAAACCAAGGCAACCACCCCCCGCAGGGAGTAGGGGGCTGTGATAATGAAGGGGAGTGGGAAACAAAGGAGAGGGAAAAGTTATTAATAAGTTATTAATATGTCTCTGTGCACCCATCTCTTCTGCTGGCTCCTCCTCAGGATTATAACTAGATGGGGACAAATTGGAAGTAGTTCAACCCCCCCTTCCTCCCCTTCACACTCCCCCCAAACACCCTGGCCTGGCTTTACCCTGATGTGGCAGCAGCCCGGCCTATCGCTGTGCCTGTGGATGAGTTAGCCTGGTGGCTAATGAAATTACTGCCCATCTGCTTTAAACAATACTAATCCACTCCACTCCCCTAAAAACACCAGCTAACCAGAAATACATACACACACACAAAACAATGAACCCAGGATAAACCTGACAGCCCATGGGACTGCGGAGGTCTATGATTGACAGAGCACAATAACTTTGATTAATTGATACCATCAATGTTGCTATAAAGCTTTTGTGTCTCTTATCAACTGATGATCAATGATGATAAAATAAATGGCAAGCTGTCACCGCGTATTCTCTTAACACACCGCCGCCCCTTGAGGACAAACACACACACATCCTCTGGGACAAACACGCACATACAGTCAAACAGCATCCTAAGAAAGCACACACAGACACATAAAGAAGACATACACAGCCTGAGGCCAAAAATGAAGAGAGATAGTGTAGTGTATGAGTGTAAACATGGAGAGGGAGGATCCTATGAATTCAGCTGGTTAGGGATGCTAGGAGATTAGCCATGAATGGGCACTGTTATTTGAATATTCAAATATCTGAACGGACATTAGAGAAAAATAGGCCTCTTTTTTGTTGTTGTTGAAAAGGCTTTGTCTAAAATGTAATGGTCTATGTGACATTGCTACATAGCCTACAAGAATAGACCATTACATTATAATGTTTAATAAAACAACGGTTTTATGTGTGCCAGTAGGCTACATACTGTAGGTTTCACACACCTAGCTTGTTGTTATTGTCGGACAATCAAAGCAGACCTACAGTCAGAGGCTCCATGTGTTTCTAAGCAATGCAACATTAAGTTGTTTAACTGAGAAGGAATACGCTACAATGATCAACCAAGAGGTAGGCTGTTGTTTAATATGAATGTTGTTGTAGACAAGGATGGGGAGCACAGCAAAGTAGCCTCAATTAGCCTTGATACTTTGGCTAGCTAACTTAACTGGCTACTTTATAACGATTTGATGCAGGCAAGACAGGCACTACCAGATGGTATGATAGTTATCTATGTCTCTCTCTCTCTCTCTCTCTCTCTCTCGCTCTCTCTCTCTCTCTCTCCCTCCCTCCCTCCCTCCCTCCCTCCGTGCAACTAGGGTTGCAAAGGGTCGGAAACTTTCTGGGAAGTTAAGTTAGGGAATTTTGGGAATTTTGCTTACAAAAAGGTTGGCTTATAACAGTGAACCTTTTTTTGTGGGATACACATAATGCAATTCTAGGTCTTGTGGCATATTTTGTGGCAACTATTCCCCATTAGCCTCCCAGTGGTCTAGGGCACTGCATCGCAGTGCTAGCTGTGCCATCAGAGACTCTGGGTTCGCGCCCAGGCTCTGTAGTAACCGGCCGCGACCAATTGGCACAATTGGCCTAGCATCGTCCGGGTTAGGGAGGGATATCCTTGTCTCATCGTGCACCAGCGACTCCTGTGGCGGGCCGGGCGCAGTGCACACTAACCAAGGTCGCCAGGTGCACGGTGTTTCCTCCGACACATTGGTGTGGCTGGCTTCCGGGTTGGATGGCAACATATCACAGTCTGCTGATATGGACAGCCTCATCAAGATGATCCTCCTGGATGATGTATTTTGGGAGAGAGTGGTAAGCAGCCTTGAAACCTATAGCAGTAGCCATTGCATGGATTGAGGGAGACAATGCCATCCTGTCTGATGTTCAGACTCCGCTTGCAGATGTAAGAGAATAAATCTATACTGCCCTGCCCACCTCACTGTTACTCCAAGCAGAGGAAACTGCAGTTCTGAAATACATCAAAAAGCATGAAGACTTCTGCCTGAAGCCCATACATGCCACAGCGTACATGTTGGACCCTAAGTATGCTGGCAAGAGCATCCTTTCTGGTGCAGAGATCAACAAGGACTTTGGTGTCATCACTACCGTGTCTCACCACCTTGGCCTGGATGAGGGCAAGATAGTAACTACTAACAATTGATAGCATGAAATTGGGGAGAAAAGGGGGGTAAAATTATTATTTTTTTCATTTAAAAAAATAAATATGGGCCTCCCGGGTGGCGCAGTGGTTAAGGGCGCTGTACTGCAGCGCCAGCGTCGTCCGGGTTAGGGAGGGTTTGGCCGGTAGGGATCTCCTTGTCTCATCGCGCACCAGCGACTCCTGTGGCGGGCCGGGCGCAGTGCGCACTAACCAAGGTTGCCAGGTGCACGGTGTTTCCTCCGACACATTGGTGCGGCTGGCTTCCGGGTTGGATGCGCGCTGTGTTAAGAAGCAGTGCGGCTTGTTTGGGTTGTGTATCGGAGGACGCATGACTTACAACCTTCATCTCTTCCGAGCCCGTATGGAGTTGTAGCGATGAGACAAGATAGTAGCTACTAAAAGACAATTGGATACCACCAAATTGGGGAGAAAAAGGGGTCAAATTCAACAACAAAAAAATAATACAAATAATACAAATAAAAAAAATATGAAGAGTGGAGGGACTCAGGGATGTTTTGTGTTGGATTTGCCCCAAACATAACACTTTGTATTCAGGACATAAAGTTCATTTCTTCACCAACATAATTGTTTACTTTAGTAGCTTATTGCAAACCGAATGCATGTTTTGGAATATTTTTATTCTGTACAAGCTTCCTTCTTTTCACTCTATTGAGGTTAGTATTGTGGAGTAACTACAATGTTGTTGATCCATCATCAGTTTTCTCCTATCACAGCCATTAAACTCTGTCCCCTGTCCCTAACTGTTTTAAAGTCACCATTGGTCTCATAGTGGTTTAGGAAGGATGCCTGTTTCTTTGTAGTGACTGGGTGTATTGATGCACCATCCAAAGTGTAATTAATCACTTCGCCATGCTCAAAGGGATATTAAAATGCCTCCCCCCCCCCCATTTTCCAATAGGTGCCCTTCTTTGTGAGGTATTGGAAAACCTCCCTAGTCTTTGTGGTTTATCTGTGTTTGAAAATCACTGCTTGACTGAGGGACCTTACAGATAATTGTATGTGTGAAGTACAGAGATGAGGTAGTCATTCAAAAATATGTTAAACACTATTATTGCATACAGAGTGAATCCAAGCAACTTACTATGTGGCTTGTTAAGCATATTCTTACTATTGAACTGATTTAGGCTTTCCATAACAAAGGGGTTCAATATTTATTGACTCAAGACATTTCATCTTTGCATTTTTAATGAATTAGTAAACAATTCCAAAAACATAATACCACTTTGATATTATGGAGTATTGTGTGTAGTAGGCCAGTGACACAACATCTAAATGAAAAAAGTCAAAGGGTGGGAAATACTTTCAGAAGGCACTGTACGTCTCTGATTGGTTCCGATTTGGTCCTGTCTGGACCAACCAAATTGGGTCTTGTTTGTGGGCAGAGCTCATTAAAATAATAGTCAGTGTGTACCCAATTATGCAAAAGAGGATATTGCATATTTCTACATTTGTGTACCTGTTCAGGATACATCACCATGAAGAGAATGACATTCATATCCATAATTATGCATTTCTGTATAGTACAGATCAGGAACCTATGATGTAATTCCGTTACCGTAATTCCGTTACCGGGTGTAAATCCACTTCACTTACTGTAGTTCAATAACTTTAACTCAATAATTTTTTCAAAGTCCATTCTTTCTGTAGACATCATTGAATCTTAATTCAGCATATACAGTATTTAACAGAGTTTTTGAAAAAGATGGACAATTCTGTTACCAAACTTTGCATCTGCACAGGTCTTCCAGTAAATGTGTTTTTGTAAAAATGTTCTTTGTAAATTGTTAAAAGTAGTCATTGTACATAGATTTGTATGATGTGCTAAACTTTGAAATCAAATGGCTTAATTTTTGCATACATTTTAAGAGAAAAATGGGAGTCTCAGCGCAATTCTGTTATCGTGCAATTTCTCCATCACATGTAGCAAAAATGTTGAAAAGTGCAAGCGCGTGTGCATACATGAGCAGACCCCACTCGCTGTATACGACACACGTTGACTGGGTCGTCTCTCTGTAATCTCATTTGCACCACCTCACACACCATAATTCAATTCCCATTCCTAGACAATGACCATGTCATCTTAATCTGGAAGGTAGATTATACAGCCTCCCACACAGGCCTGCTAATTCATAGAACATGTCTGGGGCTATTGTGTGCTCCTTCATGGTTTGCTGCTTTATAGGACTGCTTCAAATCAAATGAAATCAAAGTTTATTGGTCGCATACACCGTTTGCAGATGTTATTGCAGATGCAGTGAAATGCTTATGTTTCTAGCTCCAACAATCCAGCAATACTGTATCCAGCAATAGAATCCATGTGTGGAAAGCTCTTGGAGACTCACCCATAAAGACTCACTGCTGTAATCACTGCCAAAGGTGATTATTTCGACTCTGTCAATCACCACATTCTTATCGGCAGGCTCAACAGCCTTGGTTTCTCAAATGACTGCCTCGCCTGGTTCACCAACTACTTCTCAGACAGAGTTCAGTGTGTCAAATCGGAGGGCCCGTTGGTCGGACCTCTTGCAGTCTCTATGGGGGTGCCACAGGGTTCAATTCTCAGGCCAACTCTTTTCTTTGTATACATCAATGATGTCGCTCTTGCTACTGGCGATTCTCTGATTCACCTCTACGTAGACGACACCATTCTGTATACTTCTGGCCCTTCTTTGGACACTGTGTTAACTAACTTCCAGACGAGCTTCAATGCCATACAACTCTCCTTCCATGGCCTCCAACTGCTCTTAAGTGCAAGTAAAACTAAATGCCTGCTCTTCAGCCGATCGCTGCCCGCACCTGCCCGCCCATCCAGCATCACTACTCTGGACGGTTCTGACTTAGAATATGTGGACAACTACAAATACCTAGGTGTCTGGTTAGACTGTAAACTCTCACATTAAGCATCTCCAATCCAAAATTAAATATAGAATCGGCTTCCCATTTCGCAACAAAGCATCCCTCACTCATCCTTCACTCATCCTTCACTGGGGCGGCAGGGTAGCCTAGTGGTTAGAGCGTTGGACTAGTAACCGGAAGGTTGCAAGTTCAAACCCCCGAGCTGACAAGGTACAAATCTGTCGTTCTGCCCGTAAACAGGCTGTTCCTAGGCCGTCATTGAAAATAATAATTTGTTCTTAACTGACTTGCCTAGTTAAATAAAGGTAAAATAAAAAAAATAAAAAACTCATGCTGCCAAACATACCCTTGTAAAACTGACTATCCTACCGATCCTCGACTTTGGCGGTCATTTACAAAATAGCCTCCAACACTCTACTCAACAAATTAGATGCAGTCTATCACGACGCCATCCATTTTGTCACCAAAGCCCCATACTACTGCTCTCGTTGGCTGGCCATTTTGTGTAGATATAAATACATTTTAATACCCCCTTGTAACACAACAAAATGTGGAAAAGGTCAAGGGGTGTGAATACTTTCTGAAGGCAGCAGTCTCTAAGCTACACCCCGCTCTCCGGTTTTCCACCAGTGAAAGAGTGCTTCCTTTCCTTTCACGGCAGAAAGTATTTGATTTGAAAATGGGGTTGCGAGAGAAACTCTGAAATAAAATAAAAATCGTGCTTAATTCATAGAGCTGTAATAAACAGAGCGGTTTCTGTTTTCTTCCTACAAATGTGGCTCTACCTTCTGAATGTTTTAGCCTACAAAATATTATGACCCCATCACTGAAAGTACTGTCAGGCTGATTTGTAATAGACTTTTATAGCCCCAATTAAAAAAGTAGACATTGGCCATTGAATACATCACTTGTTTTACATGGTGGGGTCGCACATTTTGTTTATAGAAAAATGGGATCCCGGACCAAAGAGGTTAAGGAGGAAATGGCCGCGTCAGGTCACTTCGGTCCAACTTAATTAAGAAAACCAATGGCTTGTAGCTCCACACTTACCATTCAACTAGCTCATCTGGCTCTTGACATGCTCCCGATTCTAGCTGCTGCCAATTCTATCTGCCATGCTCTCAACTAACACTGTAGATGTCTTGGCCTGCCATCACAGGAAGCCAGCTTAATCAGGCCCAACGACACTATGCAGATACAGTGACCAAGAGACAGGGCTAATTGGTTTCAGGTGTGAGGAGGGGGGTCTTTCTAAAGGCTAGTATAATACAATGCAGCCGGAGCTAATATCAGCCTTATGTATGAGCTACACTTCCCACGAGAGAGAGAGGAGAGAGGTTAACAGAACCAAAACAAGACAAATTAATCATCTTTATTTTTACAAATCTTGCCTGTTTGTCTCTGAATTACATGTAATTTAGAATGGTAATGACAGTGAATAATTAGCAGGAATATAGAGAGGGAAAACTGCAGTAAAGTGGCAGGTGCTGTGCCCGTTAGGTTGGACTGTCTGTGAGGCCCTGATGCCCCCCGTTGAGGGCCCCAGTACCTCCAAACCCGAGCTCCCCGGCCTGCCCAATCGGATTAAATCAATCCAGCCATAACAGGGCCACTGATCCTGCCCTGATCTACCCAACAAGACCCCTTAAAGAGGAAGTTATACCCAAAAACATTTCTGGGCCCTTTATAACACTTGCCCGGTCGTGTGTCATTACCCCAGACAGTTTTTAGGGCCATTGCTTGAGTATTTAGATGTAGGTAATAAACTGATTCTACCCCCGCCTTCCCCATAGAAACCCCATGCAACATCAACCTCCCAACCTCCCAAACACTCCGCTCTGGCCTCCCGTGACTGCAATAGTCATTGTAATGACTTTCTTGGCATAATTGTCCTGCTAACGTTTTCAGTAGGATACTTTTTACCAGTGTATTTTGTTATTTTCGTTTTGAAATCCAGGAAGTAGATTAATGTGTGCCGCGAGTCGGGACCTAGGTCGGGACATCCGAGGTGGACGTGGTTGAAGGATGTAAACAATAATTTTCACAGTATTTGCTGCCTTCTTCAAATGTAATTAGAGTAAAGAATGTCAGACAGAGAACAAAGAGGAAATTGGAGACCTGCTTAATTTTCAGAATGGTACTGTTGTGCAATATCAGATTGAGGCGGAGTATACCGAGGCTGAGTTGTTCTATTTGCGGGCTGACCGAGAGAAAAAGAGCTGTAGAGAGATAGGACCGAGCAGATGTGGAGGAAACACAGGCTCTTCCCAGAATGCACAGTGATTTGTGGTGCGGTTGCGGGAGATGCCTACCTCTACCAACAGACAGTGAATGTATCGGCTGTCGAGAATGGGACCAGCTTACTCCGATAATGGAGGGGTTAGAACATCAGACTGACGATGCAGCAGAAAATGGCGTCCAGCTGTTTTGTCTCCAAAACATGTCACATGTCACACCTGACGGTCCAAATGGGAAGCTCTCTGAAGCGTGTTTTGGCTAATATTACTCACAGGACATTTATATTACTTTCTAAGATGAAAATAAATATCCAACCTATATAACATTGTCATGTATTTATTTTCTGTCTCTCTAGACAATACAGACGGGTCTCTTATCGGATCACCCCGGAGTGGATTCTGAGGGGCTGAACATCTAGGTCGAGGTCAACGATGGGTACTCCCAGCCTCTGTGGTGGCAGCAATTCCATCTAACTACCCTGACCCCAACAGCAGCTACATTTGGATTCCAGGAAGTTGAGGAGGCTCATAGCGTCTTATACGAAAAACATTTTCAAGAAATAACATTGTAGTTAAAAACATTTTTTTAACTATTTTATGTTATTATAAAACATAAAACAACAATTACACAGTTACTATGCCATCCACACTGTCACTTAGCATTGGTTAGGCCAGGGATTTAAGAACATGTTCCTGAAGAGGAACCATCTTGTAGGTTTTCACCCCAACAGGTGAGCTTGATCAGGGTTGGGTTGGATTGAGAACCTACAGGACGGTAGCTCTCTGGGCACAAGCTTTGAGAACCATGGGGTTATGTAAAACATATGGCACCTACTACCATACCCCGGTCAAAGTCACTTCAATCTTTTGACTTGCCCATTCAGTCTCTGAATGGCACACATACACAAACCATGTCTCAATTGTCTCAAGGCTTAAAATCCTTTAACCTCTTTCCTCCCCTTCATCTACACTGGTTGGAGTGGATTTAACAGGTGACATCACTAAGGGATCATAGCTTTCACCTGGATTCACCTGGTCAGTCTATGTCATGGAAAGAGCAAATGTTCTTTATGTTTTGTATACTCAGTGTAATTTACCTTCCTATTCTCCCATACCGTGCAGACACCACGAGTGCACCCAGTTTTGAGTGGAACATGTGGTTGCCAAGAGAAACGTGACTCCAATCTTGCATTTGCACATTTTCTGTTCTAGTGTTATCGACCCCTCCAGTCTTCAGTTCCACTACCTTGACAAGCAGACACAGACTATACTCTATATATTTTCCCACAAATCTCAAATAAAGTGTCTCTTCTTCGCACTTTTGACATGCTAACCTTCTAAGTGTTGACTTTTGGGAGAGGACTTACCAAATACTGTAAAATTAAATGCATATGTAAATGTTTAAATGTATATGTTAATGTAAATGTTTGGCCAGTGCAACCTGAGAGGAGCAACCATCAGCAAATCTGAGACAGGATTCATCTCTCTCCTACTGTACACTCTTCTCTCTCAGTATCTTCTCTGCCTGGAGTAGTATAATTGGTGCCCAGTTTCTCTGTCCTTACTCCACATTCTATTTCATGCCTCGTCCTCCTTTCTCTCAGCAATCATCCATCACCACAGAGCCCTCCCCTAAATGCCCTCCCACCCTCTAACCTCTGCTGCCAGGCAGACCTGACTGTTGCTAGTCTCCAGCACTTACAGACACACACTCCTCTTCTCTCCTCCGTGACTCATCACTTCATCATTTGTTATTCAGAAGACTTCCAAGACTGCCTCACATTGAGACATATGGGGACAATACAGCAACACTAATGAACTATATGCTACAATACAATCAGTATGATGTAATGCCACTTGTCAAGAGATTTAATGAACATTCACGACAACACGTAACTAATGGATTTGCAATATCATGACGCACACAGCAGTGTTTAATCTGATGGTGGTGGCATATTTGCTAACTAAATTAAATCACTATGTGAAATATTCTTGAATCATTCAAATTGTAATTTTTTAACCTTTATTTAACCAGGCAAGTCAGTTAAGAACAAATTCTTATTTTTCAATGACGGCCTAGGAACAGTGGGTTAACTGCCTTGTTCAGGGGCAGATGACAGATTTTTACCTTATCAGCTCGGGGATTCAATCTTGCAACCTTTCGGTTACGGGCCAAACACTCTAACCACTAGGCTACCTGCCACCCCTACCTGCCGCCCCTCATAAACTGCAACTCAAAGTGACAGTATTGAATCATGATCACAAACTATTACTCGCAGGCCCGAAATCAAGTTTAATGGATGCTTTATTTTTTACAAAACACTGTACCAATAATAAATGTAAATAAATGACAAATCCCAACCCCCATAGCTGGAGAGAAAGCTATGTATTTAAGTTTCTAGTGTCCCTTTGAGCTTTTTCACTATACTTTCAGAGAGAGGCATAAACTTTGAGTTAGCTGACGCCATGGTGGACCTTGAAACGAGAGGTTTCAAACAGTACAGTCAAAGAGCCCTAATCTATGGATTTAACACGACTGGGCAGGGGTGCAGCCATGGGTGGGCCTGGGAGGGAATAGGTCCAACCACCCACTGGGGAGAATACTCCTCAGTCACCAGACGATCCCGCAGGTGAAAAAGCCAGATGTGGAGCTTCTGGGCTGGTGTGGTTACACATGGTCTGCGGTTGTGATGCCGGTTGGACGTACTGCCAAATTGTGTAAAACGACGTTGGAGGCAGCTTATGGTAGAGAAATTAACATTAAATTCTCTAGTAACAGCTCTGTTGGACATTACTGCAGTCAGCATGCCAATTGCACACTCACTCAAAACTTGAGACATCTGTGACATTGTGTTGTGTGACAAAACTGCACATTTTAAAGTGGCCTTTTATTGTCCCCAACACATGGTGCACCTGTGTAATGATCATGCTGTTTAATGAGCTTCTTGATGTGCCACACCTGTCAGGTGGATGGATTATCTTGGCAAAGGAGAAACGCCCACTAACAGGGATGTAAAACAAATTTGTGCACAACATTTTAGAGAAATCAACTTTTTGTACGTATGGAAAAATTATAGGATTTTTTTATTTCAGCTCATGAAACATGTGACCAGCACTTTACATGTTGCATTTATATTTTTGTTCAGTGTAGTTCCAAAGTTAGGCTGAAAAGTTTTGCCACCAGCTACTCCTAGGTTGGTTTTTGTTGGGTGATGTTGGGAGGTTGGCCTGTTTGGAATACTCCACACGACTTCTCGGATCTCTTGAAAGATGTGTAACAGAAGAACAAAACAAAAAATTTAAATTAGTCCTAATTAGTGTTTCCTTGCATCCTCCTGAACAATTACTGGGGGAGGCATGAGTGCAGGATCATTGGGTCAAAGATTGAAGATGTGAGAAATTGAACAAAGATACAATCCGAGACAGTATGGTTCCATGTCCTATCCTAATGTCTGTTCCACCACCCCTCTCATTCTTCCATTCCCTCCCAAGCAGGTATAAACAGAATTGAGTGATTGGTGATGTTGGCTGGTATGAAACAGAGAGTCAGTCATTACATGTCAATTCAGGGTATTCTAAATGATATTCTAAATGTTTTAATTGAAATAATGTAAAAGTTTTGTTGTCATTACAACTCATGCACCAGCTAGGGCCAGAGCCGTATTTGTATCTCTATGTCTCTGGCTAGGGCTGTGTCCTACTCATGGACCTAGGGCAAGTGATAGCACTACAAAAAACTTTGATGCCTAGTAGAAAATAAAATACTATTTCTTATCAGTAATGTCATAATGATAAAGGGAATAGCATCCCAAAGATAAACAAAACCGTTAGTAAGGACAGGAAACCATTACAGTTATTATTGTAACATTACAGTTACATTACATTACAGTTACAGTATGCTGCAGTAGTTTATGTGTCGGGGGGCTAGGGTCAGTTTGTTATATCTGGAGTACTTCTCCTGTCTTATCCAGTGTCCTGTGTGAATTTAAGTATGCTCTCTCTAATTCTCTCTTTCTTTCTTTCTCTCGGAGGACCTGAGCCCTAGGATCATGCCTCAAGACTACCTGACATGATGACTCCTTGCTGTCCCCAGTCCACCTGGCTGTGCTCCTGCTCCAGTTTAAACTGTTCTGCCTGTGATTATT
Source organism: Oncorhynchus clarkii lewisi (assembly GCF_045791955.1). NCBI lineage: Eukaryota > Metazoa > Chordata > Actinopteri > Salmoniformes > Salmonidae > Oncorhynchus > Oncorhynchus clarkii. The sequence goes on from NC_092152.1 coordinate 29,419,514, forward strand.
ATTATTTGACCATGCTGGTCATTTATGAACATTTGAACATCTTGGCCATGTTCTGTTATAATCTCCACCCGGCACAGCCAGAAGAGGACTGGCCACCCCTCATAGCCTGGTTCCTCTCTAGGTTTCTTCCTAGGTTTTGGCCTTTCTAGGGAGTTTTTCCTAGCCACCGTGCTTCCACACCTGCATTGCTTGCTGTTTGGGCTTTTAGGCTGGGTTTCTGTACAGCACTTTGAGATATCAGCTGATGTACGAAGGGCTATATAAATACATTTGATTTGAGTTACAGTCGTAGCTAAGCTAAATATCCCACAAACTAGTTCAGGGAATGGCAAGAAAATCATGTTATATATTTCTTTGTTTTGACTAGCTACAGGTGTTAGAAACTTAGCTGGCTAGCAACATACCTTGAATGGTTGGAGCTTTCCCGTCCATGGTGGAAAGACAGTGGGAACAGAACCCTGTTTCAACCTGTCCCCCTTATAGTCAGTGACTACAAAGTGATCACTGGACACAGTCAACCGCAGCTGATGAATGACTTCAGGCATCGTATCGACACCATAAGCAGGATGTAGATGGCCTGCAGCCATGCCTGACACAAAACTCCCTCGCGGTCAGGAAAAGAGTGGAAATGTGTAGTGTATTTTTATCTGACCGGAACATTATTGCACCCGGATACAATGCCAACATCACTCAGCTACTCTACTACTGACGTTATTTGCCTTACTTTACTTTAGAGATTACTAACCGCTAGCCTAGCTAGCCACCATCTCTTTGTTTACTTCCTTTCATTCTGATTTATTTTCTTGAAGACCAATAGTAAGATGCTGCTTTGTCCCACCCTCTGTAATGATCTATTTTAGAACCAGGAAGAAGAGTATCTACCAGATCACAGACTATATGGAACGCCACATTTATTTGGTTATTCAATGTGCTTAGACACCAATCGTTGTTGATGTAACAATAAATACACGTTTTTAATACATGTTAGGTAATGCATTTTAGGTCATTTTTATATAAAAATACAGAAATCTCAATACTCAAGCAATGGACGTAAGAACTGTCTGGGGGTACTGACAAACAGCCAGGAAAGTGTTTTAAAGGGCCCAGCAGTATTTTTGGCTGAACTTCCCCTTTAAACACTGTGCTTTACAGCACAACAAAATATTACCCTCTGTAAGCGTGCGTCTGCATTACAGTTTATGTGCTTGTATTATGTAAGTGTGCAAGGTAAATGCATGTGTGTGTGTGTGTGTGTGTGTGTGTGTGTGTATGTGTTTTGAGATTGTGTTGTACGTGGGTGACTATAATAAAAGCAGGCCTTGAAATCAGAGAGATGCTGGGACATTTCACCCAGTGTGTGTAAACCAATCAATCATTGTGGAGACACATTAGCATGTAAACAGCTTGCTCCTGAACGATCCTCCTCTGGCAGCCAAGTCCTAGCCTGCCTCTTGCTGAGCACAACTTTGCTCAGTACAAACATTCTGTCAATCTAACCTTCCTGTGGATCTAAGTGAGCAAGGGCCTGGGGAGGGGAGGGCCACTAATGAAATGTAGTGTGGAGGGTACATCCTACAGAGGAAGATGCATGGTAGGATTAATAGAGGATCAAGTCCTCTCCCATCTCCAAACAGGGCTGGATCCTCCAGACACAAGGAGGTAATGAAAAGCAGAGCTCTGCAGCGTTGCTCAGGGGGGGAAACGAACGGCACAACAAACAAACAGACAGATAATGCCAGAGCAAACGAAGAAACCACACAATGAAAACAGCATTAAAGAAATACAACCACAAAGCCCCGAATCAAGTGGTGGCCAGTGAAGCATTCTCTCTCTGGCTATAAAAATAAAGAGGAAAAACCAGTCTGTGTGTATAGACAGCCATTACCTACTCTCTCATTATACAGAAACCCAAGCAAAGTCGCACTTTAAATCATTAGCTGGTCACAGTAGATTATACTATGAGACTTTTCAAGCGTAATGTTCCAGCTAGCCATTTTAACGTTGTGCTACCTAACACCTTTATGAGGCTGAATTGTTTGGCTGTTGATACATAGACGGGATGGCAAATAGCTACAATATATTGCTGTTATCTGTACTGTGAGTCAAGCTGGTGAAAGCCAGCACAGAATAAGAGCCTCCCACCTTGTGAGCATAAGTGGTCAAATAAGATATGAAAACCGAGCAGGATAAAAATGGTTCACTTCACCCATCCAGTAACATATCGTGCGACATTCGCAGCAATGTGTCACTGTCTGCTTCACTCCTTCTTTTTAGTGTCACTTCTTCAGATTGCTCATCTCTAGTCCAGTATAAGGCAGAGCAGTCCCTCGGTGTCCCTTGGGAGGTCCCCTCCTGCTGCTCCTCTGATCAGGCCCTGAGTCCCACTCTGTCAGAGAGGCTGCTCTGCTCGGCTCGGCTCTCTTTGTGGGACGTCCAAAAGGTGAGCCAGGCAGACAGACAAACCCACGCAGACATGCTTTTCTCATGCTTTCTTCTCTCTCTCTATCTGTCAGAGCATAGTGACCAGAGGGAATGCTCTCCAGCTGTACTCAGTTTAGCTCTGCTGTTTATCCCCCCAGTCACAGACTACAGTTGTTTTGGGTGAGGCGCTGGGCGATTTTGTTCGCTGTGTGTATAAAATACTGTATGTGTGCAAGCATGTGTGAGTGTAGTTCCTCTTTTCTGTAACCTCAGAGGAATGTCTTCTGGGTTTATATTTCTGTAAAATATGTGCGAGTTTCTCTACACAGTGTGTATGTATGTGTGTGTGTCCATTGTGAAGTGCCCAGAACAATGCAGTGTTTGATAGCCAGCATTGTAAAAGGGTCTGTGGTCGGACCAGGTGTCTCCGGCCGTGCTCCCTGGGGACCTGTGGATGTCTAGATATCCTCCTGACATCCGCTCTCCTTTCCTCTCACTACAGCTGAGGAGAAGAAAATGGCCACCAGTGTGTCAGACAAGACCCAAGAGGCTAATGTGGTACGACGTCCCACACAGAGACACTTCAACATGCAACACATTGCAAGACACAGAATGGAAAGAGGTGAAGAGAGAGAGGGAAAGGGAGAGAGAGAGAGAGAAAGAGAGAGATGTTTTCAGTTTCCACAAGGGCCAAGGAGTAGTCTTTTCAGCTTGAAGAGACAGCCTAGCAGCTGCATTCTTACATCCAAGCCCCTGTCCACTTCCCCCCTGCACCCCTCACTTACAGGACGCATCAGGGTCGACTCCAAACTAGTTGGAGGAGGGATTTGTTGGAAGGACATAGCTAAATATAACCTCCCCTCTAACCTCCTCCTCCTCTCTTCCTCTGGTACTCCCATCACGACCTCAGACTAAATGTGCCTACCGTCCTCTTTGGGTTTTACAAACACAGACTGTACAGTACTACAGTAGAAACTGGAACAACTCAATATGAGTTGGCCCACTTGGAAAAAAGCCACAATATTGTTTGTGCTAATACAAGGGCCGTGTGAAGAGACCATATCCTAGAGACAGTACTATGAGCCAGACAGCTTGGTGAGGTCACGTTACTCTACAGAGAGGAGTCCCACAGCATCCAGACATGTCAAAACACCATTCAGAATCCTACATTTTTAATCTGGACAAGTAGCAGGCAATATCCTACCTCCACTGCCATTAAACATTTAATACCTGGCTGGCATGACATCACACAGTGAGTGGTGGGATCGACGGAGAGATGTGTGCAGAGCAGTCAGTCAGTGGGCAGCTACAGTACACTGTACTAGGCTGTGGTCCAAGCACAGGCAGACAAGGACATAGACACTCAAACACTCCATCAGACTAAGGTCAAAAGAGGCAGGCTGACTAGGGAAGACAAGAACACACCCATAGCTGTAAACACCCATACATACACATACACATATAGACACACACACTGACACACATACACACAGAGATGCATCATCTCTGATGGTGTGTGAGACAGGGATGGGAGGGCTAGTGAATCCCATCAGTCATGGGTCCAGTGTGGGGTTAAAAACAGGACAGCCCACCTAACCAGGCAGCACTGTCAGTACACACAACACTGCCAAGGACAGAGAGAAGAGAGGAAAGCGAGGGAGGTAGGCTGACACAGAGAGGCAGAGACAGTGAGAGCGAGAGAGAGGTAGTGAGAGGTAATGACAGTGTGTATTCTATATGTAAAAGGGTTTGGGCATGTTGTTATATGACGTATCGTTCAATGTGGTATGTGTTTATCTCTATCTGTGGTCTAATACAAAGTATGTGTCTTTGTGATGTTCAGAGTGCGGTCTGAGTCAATAGCCTCAAATGCTCAAACACACACGCGCGCGCACACACACACACATACACACACACACAGAGAGACTGGAGGTGACCCAGTGCAGTAACAGGGCGGGACGTGACTGGGTTAAGAATGGTTCAGCAGAGTGATAAAGTACCATCTCCATCCACCCACGTCCTGGGACCCTGCAATGAACCATTCATAAGATCACCAGCAGTTCAGGACAAATGTGTTATCTTGCTCTCTGCTGCCGATGTAAGTAAGACCTCTTATACAATGTGTTAAAGTTATGTATTGCAACCCCAAGTGTAAAATAGTTAATAATGGTTACTTCTCAGAAAGTACAGTGCATTCGGGAAGTATTCAAACCTGTTGACCTTTTCCACATTTTGTTACGTTACAACCTTATTCAAAAATGTATTCAAAAATGTTTTTTTCCCTCATCAATCACACCTGTATTTGGGGAGTTTCTCCCATTCTTCTCTGCAAATCCTCACAAGCTCTGTCAGATTGTGTGGGGAGCGTCGCTGCACAGCTATTTTCACAGCTAATGTGCTTGAGTGGCAGGATCACCAACCTACGTAAGAAACTGGGGAAAACTCAGAGTGGAATGTTAAAATGTGCTACGCCGGTGGCCGGACGGCGTTCGCGCTTGTTGAATGCATCTCCGCCGTTTGTTGAATGCATCTCAGCCTTGTCGTTTGTTGTTATCCGACTGGCCAGTGTTGCCTGGAGCTCCCCCATCTGATAGAGGAGTTGAAGGAGCACAGCAAGAGGAGCAATGATGGTCGCGTGTCACGAGCCATGTAAGCTGAAGACAGCGGCCTCCCGCAAAGCAGTCTACACTCCCAACGAGAGGCCTGGAGTGGATACAAACTACAAAATGTTGGAGCCTGATCTTCTTGCACCTTCGGCGCTGGGGGTGCCTGTGCCTGCGGCCGCTCTGCCTACTACTACGATTTCAAAGTCGATGTCGGCAACCTTCTGTCCCTGCTCTATATCAAGTGGGGCTTCTCCATCTGTTGGAGGCCTGCACCAGGCGCCGGGAGCTACGGGCTCAAGTTATCATAAAGGGTTCTCTGAATCCTGTGAAGTGTGGGAGGGGACGGGTTTCCTCTTCCTTCTCTCCAGCCGTGATTTTGGGCAGCTCCATGGTAAGAAATGTGACCGTTCCTAGTGCAAAAACAATGTCCTATCCTGTAGCTCGAGTAAATGACATTACTAAGCTGCTCCCGAATGTACTAGGCCAGGACATGGAAATCGATTCTATCGTAGTCCATTTGGGTTTTAATGACATTATGAAGGGCAGCTCTGAACAGTTGAAACTGGATTTTAAAGAGCTGATTGACTCTCTGCTAGACACTGACAAAAGACCCATCATATCTGGCCCTGTTCCCTCTGAACCGTGGCGTTGAATGCTTAAGCACGATTATTTTGCTTCACAACTGGCTATGTGATTATTGCAGCTCAATGGGTGTAACTTTTATTGACAATTTTGATACCTTTTGGAAACAAAACATATTTTATAAGTAGGATGGGATCCACCCAAATAATTGTCTTCCTATGCCGATCTGTCATTGTTCATCAATATATTTATATGTGTATATTCTTATTACATTCCTTCACTTAGATGTGTGTGTATTAGGTAGTTGTTGTGGAATTCTTAGATTACATGTTAGATATTGCTGCACTGTCAGAACTAGCCAAACAAAGCTGGTTAACATGTTCATCTTATCCTGCAGAAAAGACAGGATGAATATGAACGTAAAAAACAACACTTGATTCAACACTGAGTTTGTTTAGATCAGTGTAGATGAAGGGGAGGAGACAGGTTTAAAAAACAACTATGTTTAAGCCTTGCGACAACTGAGACATGGATGGTGTATGTTTCCAGTGAACTGGCAAGACAAAAAGTCTAAGTACCTTTGAACTGGGCTTGGGAGTCAAGAACTGCAACGCTGCTGGGTTTTTCACTCTCAACAGTTTCCCGTGTGTATCAATAATGGTCCACCAACCAAAGGGCATCCAGACAAATTGACACAACTATGGAAAGCATTGGAGTCAACATTCGACACCTTGTAGAGTCCATGCGCCGACTAATTGACGCTGTTCTGAGCACAAAGGGGTAGGGGTAGGGTGCAACACAATATTAGGAAGGTGTTCCTAATGTTTGGCATGCTCAGTGTATTTATGGGGAATACAACAATCTCAGCTCTGCAGATTTTGCTGCGAAGAGACAGAATCATTAGGTCATTTATTCTGGTATTGCACCTATGTAGCTTGTTTCTGGTCACAGGTTCAGGTTCAGGCGATTTGGAAAGTCATAGTCAATCAATCAACAATATAATAAACTCGTAGAAAATAGTTTCATCTTTAGCTCACAATCTGTGGATACTGTGCGATTAGAAAGGTTCAAAATGAATGCAACTGCACAGTTGAAAAATATATGGCACATGGAAACCAAACTAGGGTGGTCTACGGTGATAGATGGGATGGAATAAGAGTAGCTGAGGGGTGGGCTTAAAGAGCTCGTGATCAGTAAAGGTATTATTGAAAACACTACATATAATGTATACCGGAGTAAAACATGTATGTGTGTCTTTATTCATGTATATATATATATATATATATATATGTGTGTGTGTGTGTATGCGTGCGTGCGTGTGTGTGTGTGTGTGTGTGTATGTATGTATGTATTGTATCTACCTCAATTACCTCGTACCCCTGGAGATCGACTCTGTACTGGTACCCCGTGTATATAGCCATATCGTTACGCATTGTGCATTTATTCCTTGTGTTATAATTGTTTCTATATTTTTCTCTCTGCATTGTTGGGAAGAGCCTGTAACTAAGCATTTCACTGTTAGTCTACACCTGTTGTTTACAAAGCATGTGACAAATCACATTTTATTTGAATAAGTAAGACATACACACATAAATACATTAACACACATAGACACAAACAGACACACAATGTTGGCACTACATTGTACAATAAGCTCTAGAGGAGTAGGCAACTATTCTCTGCTACAAAACATGTAGATCCAACAACTAGCTAGGCTTAAAAAGGTGTTTTTAAAACAGCAATGAAAAAAAATAAGAATACAAACATACACTTCTTGTTCTCATCTTACAAACTAGCCAAGGAAGGCTGCAGGATGCAAGAGATTCAGTGATCTCTCCTTTTCTTCCTCTCAAATACCATCACACACACACACAAAACACACACCCAAACACACACACACACACACACGCACACAAACGCTGACTGCAAAATACTCAATATGCGGAGCCATTGGATTTCTGGCAGGCATTAATCACTAACACATAAACAAGCTCTCTCTCTCTCTCTCTCTCTCTCTCGCTCTCTTTCTCTCTCTCTCTCTTCCCCTCTCTCGCTCTCTCTCTCTCTCTCTCTCACACACACACACACACACACACACACACACACACACACACACACACACACACGCGCGCTCGTGCAGGGTTAATAGAGCAGGTGTCCTTTGAAGAGTTCCCCCCTCGCCTCAGGGCCACTGTGCTGATGCTGATGTAAAAAAAAATGAAATGGGCAAACACATGCTGGACCATTCTGCCTAATGTTCAGTCTGCTGCACTCTGACACGGGGCCACTGCACAACTCATTCTCATTCCAGCAGGGCTGTGCAGCCTGGCAACATCACAATGCCATGTGGTGGACTGGTGGGGTTTGTGTGTGCAAGAGGGAAACAATGTTTTTATACTACAGTATTCTTTTTGAAGAGAAATGTCCACCTGAGAATGGTTGGACATATTGGGTAGGCGGGGGGTGTGGACGTGTCTAAAATGAGGTACAGGTTTTGGTGCTCTCGTGACACTCCGTGTGAAACACTTTATACACCCATCTCAGCTACAATGTAAACCCCTCAAACACGTCTCCACAGCTCCCATAGCCGGGGAATACGAAGGAAAGAGAAAGAGAGTGGCAGCAAACTAACTGGTAATAAAACATGGTAGAGGCAGGACGGAGGATGGGGGAAAAGCCTCCATAACGGACGGCTCTCCTCTATGCAGAGCCAGAGTTTCCACTCAATTTCCCCCTCTTATTTCCGCGCCATCCCCGAGATAACATCTCTCTCTCTCTCTCTCCCTCTCTGTATTCCACATCCATGATGAGGTCTGCATACAATTATCTGCTTGATAGGGGGAACGTGTCCAGAGGCAACACGGAGGGGCTTGTTTCCAGTGTGCGCCGACATGTGCTGCTCGACCCCGCATATCCCTCAGTAACAGACCTGAATTTGATAGACACGGCCAGGCCCATTTGAAAGAGGCCCCCAGAGAGACTTTTTTAGAGATGAGGGGAAAATGAAGCATAACATTATCAAATTCTTCCTTGAGATTGTCTTCTTATCCAAACTGTCATTTAGATTCTTCCTGCCCCTCCAAGCTGTCTCAGCAACTCTGCCAACGTCAATCGTTTTTAAAAGAGTTGTGGGTAGTGTGTGTGTGTGTGTGTGTGTGTGTGTGTGTGTGTGTGTGTGTGTGTGTGTGTGTGTGTGTAATGTATTTGCGGTTTGCTCTCATTAGAAAACAGCAGGATCTCTGACCATACAAGTCAGGAATTCCTTCCTGTTATCACCTAGACTTCATCTCCAAACACCACAACCCTTCTAGTCTTCTGAAGGCAGTCTGGAGGAACCTCTAAATGCTCTGTCTATTCACCGCTATCCAGTCCAATTACACATCGTCCCACCATGCCCCCTTCTTCACAAACGCCCGGCCTGTCACATTCTGATATGGAGGATGTTACAATATTGAAGGTCGGTTCGTCTATACACTTCACCTCATTTCCCCATGCTGCTCACCCTCTCCCAGGAGAGAGCCTTTTGATTGGTGTCCATTTGAAAAGGGAGCTTTGAGTATAGGGGAGAGGAATCAGAGCTGCCTCGCCTACCCTCGCCAGGGCCTGAGAAAAGAGCTTTGTGAAGTGCCGCTTCTGACTGCAGTCAGCTATAATGGTTTTCAATTAACCAGGGGATACGAGTGAGAACTAATCTGGCCCAGCACAGGAGAGCCAGTCATACAATATTCATGTACACAAACCAATGAAAGCCCAGATTAGTCTACATATTTACATGGGGTCGGCTCTATGCTGACAGTCCGTCCAACACATGAAAGGAACCAGCAGCCGGGGAGAGGGATGGAGGGACTGAAAGAGAGAGAAACAGAAGAGGGGAAGGAGGGCAGAGAGAGAAAGAGAGGGAAACAGAGTGAGAGAGGAGATAAATATTGTAGGAAGGGAAGACAAAAAGAGTGCAGTGAGGGGGAGGGACTGAGGGAGAGACAGAATAAGAGAGTGAAAGTGACCGTAAAAAGACCTTGGCGGAAGAGAAAGGAGGAGAGCAAATGGGATCACAAGATAAGGAGGGGAGAAGAAAAGAATAGAGGCATGACTCCTCAAAAGAGATTACAGATGATCTGCATTTTGCCTTCTCACCCCCCCCCCCCCCCCCCCCCCCCCCCTCTGCAATCATTAAACCCTCGAAAAGCGGTTACTAACCCCTTCTCAAAAAGACAGCAATCTGACAGAGTGATCTTAACAAATTGGGCTCCTGGAGAGAAGAGAGTGCAGGCGTTTCTTCCAGGGGAGGGGGGTTGTAGACAGAAAAGGAGTCTAAGACAGGGACAGAGATATAACAGTAATTGGCTGATATGCTGAGGAGCTCTTGCCTGTAATCTTCCAAAAAGTGTTGAGGGTTGAAAATGGGGAGGGGGAGTTGATCCAAGCATAAATGCACCGTCTCTTGGCGACTGCAGCAATAACGAAGCGCTTTGTTGCAGAGAATTACGCAAGTGATAATCATACAAAGGCTTTTATGTCTACATTATGTGTACGTATCAAAATGATGTGAGAAATTCATCCTTAATCCTTAGTTAAGAATAAAAGAGTTGAAGACTTCAAAGCTGGATTAATGAGTGGCTGGACATACCAATTCCACACTGGGTGACTTCTTATGAAGCATTAACATTGTATGTCAAACAGGAAGCTAATCGTGGGTTTAGTTTGAAAATATCCTTTGACCTTTTGTAGAGGTCTCAGAATTAATTTTATGCTCCATAGATATCTAATTTTATGCTTTTACGGACTTACACATTCAAGAAATAATGGAAAAGTCCTCATATTTTTCCTTAGAAACCACTAGGCATGCTGTGCTATAAAATGTGTCTTGTTAACTGCCTGCTAGCCTGTTCTATTTCATTACCACGGTCCAAGTTTCTACTGTGCTTTCTTTCAGGTGCTAATGGTGAAATGCAGAACTACGTCCGAGGACACCAACGTTGAACCATGTTGGAAATAAAAAAGGCAACGTTTTTGTTTCAAGGACCCAGAACTGAAATGAAGCGAGGCTAATGAATTCAATATTCCACCAATGTGCTGGCTGGCAGGTTCTTCCTCCTAATCGCTGAATGTGAACATTTTTAAGTAAAATGTGAGAAATGGGCCCATTTACAGCTGAGTGGTGTATCTTCTTCTGAGACAGACGGAGAAGGAGCACAGGACAGATGTGGAGAAGTAGAGTGAGAGAGATGAGAGGCATGTAGGCAAAAACAGAGCAAGATATGAGAGACGGGCCGACAGGGCGGAAAACATTGATCTGGGTTCCATCGCCAAAGGTAGGGAGAAATGCTTGAATTGCATTTTCTGCCTCTAACTGGTGTTTGATGGTGAGACAGACAGGGGCTGAGACAGACAGTGGGCACCTTGATCTCCTCCAATCACTTACAATGACAAGAGCTGCTCTGATAATCAACAACCTGAAACTAAAGGGTTTTGTCAGTATAAAGGAATCTGTACTTTCCATGTGTGAAAGAGAATGTCTATGAGAGAGAAAAAGAGTTTGAAGAAAGTTGACAGAAGAAAAGATAGAGAGAGGGAATAGAATAGAAAGAAAACGAGGAGAAGAGGCACCATCTGTTCATAGTTACAGTCTGGGGTCCTATGTTGAAATGATGCATAGCCCACCATTTCCTAGCCTATTGCCGTAACTCTGTTTTACTCTGTGTAGGTACTAATCAGGATGCTGCCTTCACTCTTACTTACAAAAACATGACGAGACCAGTGTTCCAAACATAAACGCCCCAACGTTGCAAGTTCATGCATTTTAGATTCATTTTATAAAGATGAAGATGAAGATTTTGAATATTTTAAAAAGGAGGTCAAAGTGCACTGTGCATAGCTGAACTCTGAGCAGCATTCCAGAGATACTGGATCTACTACAGCACAATGTCTCCATACTGTCCCTGACAGACACCAGTCAGTGGTGCGGAGGCAGTTTCAGGGCAGTCCTTGGCAGAGACAGGGTTCAGCAGAATGGCTGAGACAAAGGCTCAGACTCAGAGACAAGTGCCCTGATCGTTATGACATCCACATCTGTTAGCTCCTCAGTAAAGCTTGGGGAAGAGGGCTTGAGGGTAGGGTGGGGAAGAGTTTCATACCCCCCTTCCTCCCAGGGGACCAGTTACATTTTCATTTGATAGGAACTGGAAAACCACCGTCTGTAATTAGATTACACGTAGATGCATGAAAAGGAAAAAAATCCCAAGTTAATTAACTCAAACAATATTCCAATCAGGTTTCAAACCCCCCCTCCCATCAGCTCTCCCAAACAACATCCAATCTATATCCTCTCACAAACCCCCCGGGACTCACCATCATACCAGCCAAGAGGAGCCGGGCACTCAAGCGAGATCATTTGGCGCTAATTTCCCAAACAGGAAAGCACTTCAGACATGCATTGATTGAGAGGAGTAAACGGGCGCATCTCTAGCTAACGAGCAAAGCAGAACATAAGAAACAGGCATGCTGATGAAAGACGGGAAAATGATTTTTAGTCGGGTCTTGTTTTGTGTACATCTCCTCTCAGAGAAGAGACAGGCAGTTCCTCAGGTAGCTTCCGTCAGCACAGGAAATGAGGACAGGAACTGAAAGTATTTTATCCAGACGTGGAGGAACGCTTCTCTGATAACAGACACAGCTCTGAACCAGTGTCATCTGCCACGCACCCATCTCCGCTGTCTGTCTGTCAAACACAGCTCTGAACCAGTGTCATCCGCCACGCACCCATCTCCGCTGTCTGTCTGTCAAACACAGCTCTGAACCAGTGTCATCCGCCACGCACCCATCTCCGCTGTATGTCTGTCAAACACAGCTCTGAACCAGTGTCATCCGCCACGCACCCATCTCCGCTGTCTGTCTGTCAAACACAGCTCTGAACCAGTGTCATCCGCCATGCACCCATCTCCGCTGTCTGTCTGTCAAACACAGCTCTGAACCAGTGTCATCCGCCACGCAACCATCTCCGCTATCTGTCTGTCAAACACAGCTCTGAACCAGTGTCATCCGCCACGCACCCATCTCCGCTATCTGTCTTTCAAACACAGCTCTGAACCAGTGTCATCCGCCACGCACCCATCTCCGCTATCTGTCTGTCTGTCTGTCTGTCTGTCAAACACAGCTCTGAACCAGTGTCATCCGCCACGCACCCATCTCCGCTATCTGCCTGTCTGTCTGTCAAACACAGCTCTGAACCAGTGTCATCCGCCACGCACCCATCTCCGCTATCTGTCTGTCTGTCAAACACAGCTCTGAACCAGTGTCATCCGCCACGCACCCATCTCCGCTATCTGTCTGTCTGTCTGTCTGTCAAACACAGCTCTGAACCAGTGTCATCCGCCACGCACCCATCTCCGCTATCTGTCTGTCTGTCTGTCTGTCAAACACAGCTCTGAACCAGTGTCATCCGCCACGCACCCATCTCCGCTGTCTGTCTGTCTGTCTGTCTGTCAAACACAGCTCTGAACCAGTGTCATCCGCCACACACCCATCTCCGCTATCTGTCTGTCTGTCTGTCAAACACAGCTCTGAACCAGTGTCATCCGCCACGCACCCATCTCCGCTGTCTGTCTGTCAAACACAGCTCTGAACCAGTGTCATCCGCCACGCACCCATCTCCGCTATCTGTCTGTCTGTCTGTCAAACACAGCTCTGAACCAGTGTCATCCGCCACGCACCCATCTCCGCTATCTGTCTGTCTGTCTGTCTGTCTGTCTGTCTGTCTGTCTGTCTGTCTGTCTGTCAAACACAGCTCTGATCCAGTGTCATCCGCCACGCACCCATCTCCGCTATCTGTCTGTCTGTCTGTCTGTCTGTCTGTCTGTCTGTCAAACACAGCTCTGAACCAGTGTCATCCGCCACGCACCCATCTCCGCTGTCTGTCTGTCAAACACAGCTCTGAACCAGTGTCATCCGCCACGCACCCATCTCCGCTATCTGTCTGTCTGTCTGTCAAACACAGCTCTGAACCAGTGTCATCCGCCACGCACCCATCTCCGCTATCTGTCTGTCTGTCTGTCTGTCTGTCTGTCTGTCTGTCTGTCAAACACAGCTCTGAACCAGTGTCATCCGCCACGCACCCATCTCCGCTATCTGTCTGTCTGTCTGTCTGTCTGTCTGTCTGTCTGTCAAACACAGCTCTGAACCAGTGTCATCCGCCACGCACCCATCTCCGCTATCTGTCTGTCTGTCTGTCTGACTGTCTGTCAAACACAGCTCTGAACCAGTGTCATCCGCCACGCACCCATCTCCGCTATCTGCCTGTCTGTCTGTCAAACACAGCTCTGAACCAGTGTCATCCGCCACGCACCCATCTCCGCTATCTGTCTGTCTGTCTGTCTGTCTGTCTGTCTGTCTGTCTGTCAAACACAGCTCTGAACCAGTGTCATCCGCCACGCACCCATCTCCGCTATCTGTCTGTCTGTCTGTCTGTCTGTCTGTCAAACACAGCTCTGAACCAGTGTCATCCGCCACGCACCCATCTCCGCTATCTGTCTGTCTGTCTGTCTGTCAAACACAGCTCTGAACCAGTGTCATCCGCCACGCACCCATCTCCGCTATCTGTCTGTCTGTCTGTCTGTCTGTCAAACACAGCTCTGAACCAGTGTCATCCGCCACGCACCCATCTCCGCTATCTGTCTGTCTGTCTGTCTGTCTGTCAAACACAGCTCTGAACCAGTGTCATCCGCCACGCACCCATCTCCGCTATCTGTCTGTCTGTCTGTCTGTCAAACACAGCTCTGAACCAGTGTCATCCGCCACGCACCCATCTCCGCTATCTGTCTGTCTGTCTGTCTGTCTGTCAAACACAGCTCTGAACCAGTGTCATCCGCCACGCACCCATCTCCGCTATCTGTCTGTCTGTCTGTCTGTCTGTCAAACACAGCTCTGAACCAGTGTCATCCGCCACGCACCCATCTCCGCTATCTGTCTGTCTGTCTGTCTGTCTGTCTGTCAAACACAGCTCTGAACCAGTGTCATCTGCCACGCACCCATCTCCGCTATCTGCCTGTCTGTCTGTCAAACACAGCTCTGAACCAGTGTCATCCGCCACGCACCCATCTCCGCTATCTGTCTGTCTGTCTGTCTGTCTGTCTGTCAAAAACAGCTCTGAACCAGTGTCATCCGCCACGCACCCATCTCCGCTATCTGTCTGTCTGTCTGTCTGTCTGTCAAACACAGCTCTGAACCAGTGTCATCCGCCACGCACCCATCTCCGCTATCTGTCTGTCTGTCTGTCAAACACAGCTCTGAACCAGTGTCATCCGCCACGCACCCATCTCCGCTATCTGTCTGTCTGTCTGTCTGTCAAACACAGCTCTGAACCAGTGTCATCCGCCACGCACCCATCTCCGCTATCTGTCTGTCTGTCTGTCTGTCTGTCAAACACAGCTCTGAACCAGTGTCATCCGCCACGCACCCATCTCCGTTATCTGTCTGTCTGTCTGTCAAACACAGCTCTGAACCAGTGTCATCCGCCACGCACCCATCTCCGCTATCTGTCTGTCTGTCTGTCTGTCTGTCTGTCTGTCTGTCTGTCAAACACAGCTCTGAACCAGTGTCATCCGCCACGCACCCATCTTTGCTATCTGTCTGTCTGTCTGTCTGTCTGTCTGTCTGTCTGTCTGTCTGTCTGTCTGTCTGTCTGTCTGTCTGTCTGTCAAACACAGCTCTGAACCAGTGTCATCCGTCACGCACCCATCTCCGCTATCTGTCTGTCTGTCTGTCTGTCTGTCTGTCAAACACAGCTCTGAACCAGTGTCATCCGCCACGCACCCATCTCCGCTATCTGTCTGTCTGTCTGTCTGTCTGTCAAACACAGCTCTGAACCAGTGTCATCCGCCACGCACCCATCTCCGCTATCTGTCTGTCTGTCTGTCAAACACAGCTCTGAACCAGTGTCATCCGCCACGCACCCATCTCCGCTATCTGTCTGTCTGTCTGTCTGTCTGTCAAACACAGCTCTGAACCAGTGTCATCCGCCACGCACCCATCTCCGCTATCTGTCTGTCTGTCTGTCAAACACAGCTCTGAACCAGTGTCATCCGCCACGCACCCATCTCCGCTATCTGTCTGTCTGTCTGTCTGTCAAACACAGCTCTGAACCAGTGTCATCCGCCAAGCACCCATCTCCGCTATCTGCCTGTCTGTCTGTCTGTCTGTCTGTCAAACACAGCTCTGAACCAGTGTCATCCGCCACGCACCCATCTCCGCTATCTGTCTGTCTGTCTGTCTGTCTGTCAGTCAAACACAGCTCTGAACCAGTGTCATCCGCCACTCACCCATCTCCGCTATCTGTCTGTCTGTCTGTCAAACACAGCTCTGAACCAGTGTCATCCGCCACGCACCCATCTCCGCTATCTGTCTGTCTGTCTGTCTGTCTGTCTGTCTGTCTGTCTGTCAAACACAGCTCTGAACCAGTGTCATCCGCCACGCACCCATCTCCGCTATCTGTCTGTCTGTCTGTCAAACACAGCTCTGAACCAGTGTCATCCGCCACACACCCATCTCCGCTATCTGTCTGTCTGTCTGTCAAACACAGCTCTGAACCAGTGTCATCCGCCACGCACCCATCTCCGCTATCTGCCTGTCTGTCTGTCAAACACAGCTCTGAACCAGTGTCATCCGCCACGCACCCATCTCCGCTATCTGTCTGTCTGTCTGTCTGTCTGTCTGTCTGTCTGTCAAACACAGCTCTGAACCAGTGTCATCCGCCACGCACCCATCTCCGCTATCTGTCTGTCTGTCTGTCTGTCTGTCTGTCTGTCTGTCTGTCAAACACAGCTCTGAATCCAGTGTCATCCGCCACGCACCCATCTCCGCTATCTGCCTGTCTGTCTGTCTGTCTGTCAAACACAGCTCTGAACCAGTGTCATCCGCCACGCACCCATCTCCGCTATCTGTCTGTCTGTCTGTCTGTCTGTCTGTCTGTCTGTCTGTCTGTCTGTCTGTCTGTCTGTCAAACACAGCTCTGAACCAGTGTCATCCGCCACGCACCCATCTCCGCTATCTGTCTGTCTGTCTGTCTGTCTGTCTGTCAAACACAGCTCTGAACCAGTGTCATCCGCCACGCACCCATCTCCGCTATCTGTCTGTTTGTCTGTCCTTCTGTCTGTCTGTCTGTCAAACACAGCTCTGAACCAGTGTCATCCGCCACGCACCCATCTCCGCTATCTGCCTGTCTGTCTGTCTGTCTGTCTGTCTGTCTGTCTGTCTGTCAAACACAGCTCTGAACCAGTGTCATCCGCCACGCACCCATCTCCGCTATCTGTCTGTCTGTCTGTCTGTCTGTCTGTCTGTCAAACACAGCTCTGAACCAGTGTCATCCGCCACGCACCCATCTCCGCTATCTGTCTGTCTGTCTGTCTGTCTGTCTGTCAAACACAGCTCTGAACCAGTGTCATCCGCCACGCACCCATCTCCGCTATCTGCCTGTCTGTCTGTCTGTCTGTCAAACACAGCTCTGAACCAGTGTCATCCGCCACGCACCCATCTCCGCTATCTGTCTGTCTGTCTGTCTGTCTGTCTGTCTGTCTGTCTGTCTGTCTGTCTGTCAAACACAGCTCTGAACCAGTGTCATCCGCCACGCACCCATCTCCGCTATCTGTCTGTCTGTCTGTCAAACACAGCTCTGAACCAGTGTCATCCGCCACACACCCATCTCCGCTATCTGTCTGTCTGTCTGTCAAACACAGCTCTGAACCAGTGTCATCCGCCACGCACCCATCTCCGCTATCTGCCTGTCTGTCTGTCAAACACAGCTCTGAACCAGTGTCATCCGCCACGCACCCATCTCCGCTATCTGTCTGTCTGTCTGTCTGTCTGTCTGTCTGTCAAACACAGCTCTGAACCAGTGTCTCCCGCCACGCACCCATCTCCGCTATCTGTCTGTCTGTCTGTCTGTCTGTCTGTCTGTCTGTCTGTCTCTCAAACACAGCTCTGAACCAGTGTCATCCGCCACGCACCCATCTCCGCTATCTGCCTGTCTGTCTGTCTGTCTGTCAAACACAGCTCTGAACCAGTGTCATCCGCCACGCACCCATCTCCGCTATCTGTCTGTCTGTCTGTCTGTCTGTCTGTCTGTCTGTCTGTCTGTCAAACACAGCTCTGAACCAGTGTCATCCGCCACGCACCCGTCTCGACTATCTGTCTGTCTGTCTGTCTGTCTGTCTGTCTGTCTGTCTGTCTGTCTGTCTGTCTGTCTGTCAAACACAGCTCTGAACCAGTGTCATCCGCCACGCACCCATCTCCGCTATCTGCCTGTCTGTCTGTCTGTCTGTCTGTCTGTCTGTCTGTCTGTCTGTCTGTCTGTCTGTCAAACACAGCTCTGAACCAGTGTCATCCGCCACGCACCCATCTCCGCTATCTGCCAACTTGTCTGTCTGTCTGTCGGTCTGTCGTGCTTCTACACCTGCATTGCTTGCTGTTTGGGGTTTTAGGCTGGGTTTCTGTACAGCACTTTGAGATATCAGCTGATGTACGAAGGGCTATATAAATACATTTGATTTGATTTGATCTGTCTGTCTGTCTGTCTGTCTGTCTGTCTGTCTGTCTGTCTGTCTGTCTGTCTGTCTGTCTGTCTGTCTGTCAAACACAGCTCTGGAGGCAGACTCTCTACACAAGAGTGACATCGGGGGAGTGGGTGGACGGGGGCTTGGTTGGTCAGTGTCACATTCTTAATGTGACACTGACCAATTGCTTTCCTGCCAGTCTATTTGTCTTGTAGACACTGTTTCTTTGGGTGCATTTGTAAATTCACTCTGGCAATCTACTCTGAGTTGAGAGCACTCTGGTTTGAAAGTGCCAGAGCACAGAATAACTGATGAATTTACAAACCATCTAGCAACCCGGTTGTTATGACAGGTTTCAGTAAACATCAGCTAACAAAAAATGATAACATATTTGACAGTAACACAGTTACAGTCATTAACCCTGGAGATAACATAAAAACAGTATAGCCAGCTTTGCTAAAGCAAGTAAAATGGTCTGAGTGGTCTGAAAGTAGCTAGAAAGCTATCCAACACTAGCCAACTAGCTTGCATTCTTGATTGCTGTTCTTAGGTCAGAACTTGAACTGGGCGATAAATCAAATTAATCTGAATAATTCAAATGAATGTTCAGCAAGAATCAAGTTTTTATAAATAAAATTGTTTTTAAAAAAGCAAGCAATTATGTCTGCTTTTTCTCATGTTGCCTTTTTGGTCTTGTCTCCTACGCTCTTTCTGTGCTGTGTGCACCTTCCCATTTACACACACATACCAAGCCCCTCCCCCTGCCACTCGCAACAACAAAGATGAGAGATCACTTCTTTATCTCTGAAAATAAGCAGATTCAACTCACTATTTGCATTTAAGGTTTGGTCCAACAGAATCGGTGATATGGACACCGAAACACATGGAGACATTATGTTACTGTAATAGAGGAGTTCGCCTTTATAACGATACCCTTTTTATGTCTCAACTCCTCAAATTGTGCGCAGAGCAGACACTAACGTAAACTCACTCACTTTTGTACATCGCCTTGGTCCGTACAATTGACCGTATTTTAGCATCCCAAAAACGTAATACTTCCAGATCAACTGTAATTTCAATACCATTGTAAAGCACACTTTCTCCCCTTTCCAACAAAATAAATGACATGACCTAATCGCTGCCCGTTTCTGCATGATTCAAGACGGCAATGAGCCCCGTCGGGTCTTTTTAAAAATGGCGGGTGGGGAAGTGAAACTAATGCGTGATAATGAGAAGGAGAGATGTTGTGTGGGAAAATAGCTTTTTTTTCACTCGATCTGTCCAACTTATCCCCTTATCGCCTCTCAAATGTAAATAAAACACTAAAGAGTTTATATAATGTGTGATTACATACCTATTTGAAGGTCTGTGTCGAATTTGAATCGGGTTTTTAGGACGGTGCTAAAGTGATCTTCAGAAGTAAACAGTTTTTTTGAGAGTCGTGATCGCTTGCAGTGACAACGCAAAAAATTACTAGGTATCCCTCCCTTACCCCCGTCACTGTCCATTGCTTGTTTTTAAAGGATGAGAGAAGTGCTACACCTGGTGGAGAGAGATTGTAAGACAGAAATAGTTGCTTTATGCGTGCTGTACGTTACGACATGACACGTCAAGATGTAACGGAGGATCCTTTTCTCCAATACTATAGAGCCATTACCATGTCCATCAACGCTTGAATAGAAACCTAGTTCACACCCCAAGTCAACACAGTCGCTACAGTCCAATTAGTTTTCTTTGTAGCCTCGTTTGAATGTCGCGGTTGCGCACATTCGTACGGAATGGGGTGAGTTTACGTTACTGAAATGAACATTGATTCTGGAAAATGAATGCTAATTTTGCCGCAAAAGGCATTGCGGTAACACGTATCGCTAGCAGAATTTTAGCCCAAGACTGCTAAGCTAGCGGTCTTGTCTGTATTTAATAAATGCGCAATAAGCATGAAACAACAAACAACAATTATATAAGGAATGGGCAACTTGTTCTCATCCTGAGAAATAAGGTAGGCCACTTGATTCCAACATCTGAACAAAGATCTGCATGGTTATAGTTACATGTTTAACAAAAAGTTCATTATCATAGACAGACTTGAAAGCCAGACCAGTAATTATTGCAAAAAAGCAGGTTAAACTATTTAAACTAAACTAGTTAAACTATCAGGTTAAACTAGTTAAACAAACTTTTTTTAAATGAATGATTAGTGGGTCTTATGGTTGTGGAAGGCTTATATTTAGCCTAGGTATAAATTCAAATGCCCTGAATTCATTATATTATTGTTAACTGTTTGAAATGCAGTGTATTTGATTGTACAACTTTAATTGTACAACAACGCTTATTTAGATAAAAAAAAACAAGATATACACTAACGTTCAAAAGTTTGGGGTCACTTAGAAATGTCCTTGTTTTTGAAAGAAAAGCACATTTGTTGTCCATTAAAATAACATCAAATTGTTCAGAAATACAGTGTAGACATCTCAATGTCAACAGTGAAGAGGAGACTCTGGGATGATGGCCTTCTAGCAGAGTTCCTCTGTCCAGTGTCTTTGTTCTTTTACCCATCTTAATCTTTTCTTTTATTGGCCAGTCTGAGATATGGCTTTTTCTTTGCAACTCTGCCTAGAAGGCCAGCATCCCGGAGTCGCCTCTTCACTGTTGACGTTGAGACTGGTGTTTTGTGGGTACTATTTAATGAAGCTGCCAGTTGAGGACTTGTGAGGCATCTATTTCTCAAACTAGACACTCTAATGTACTTGTCCTCTTGCTCATTTGTGCACCGGGGCCTCCCACTCCTCTTTCTATTCTGGTTAGAGCCCATTTGCGCTGTTCTGTGAAGGGAGTAGTACACTGAGTTGTACAAGATCTTCAGTTTCTTGGCAATTTCTCACATGGAATAGCCTTCATTTCTCAGAACAATAATAGACTGACGAGTTTCAGAAGAAAGGTCTTTGTTTCTGGACATTTTGAGCCTGTAATCGAACCAACAAATGCTGATGCTCCAGATACTCAACTAGTCTAAAGAAGGCCAGTTTTATTGCGTCTTCAATCAGAACAACAGTTTTCAGCTGTGCTAACATAATTGCAAAAGGGTTTTCTAATGATCAATTACCCTTTTAAAATGATAACTTGGATTAGCTAACACAACGTGCCATTGGAACACAGGAGTGAAGGTTGCTGATAATGGGCCACTGTTTGTCTATGTAGATATTCCATAAAACAAATCAGCCATTTCCAACTACAATAGTAATTTACAACATTAACAATGTCTACACTCTATTTCGGATCAATTTGATGTTATTTTAATGGACAAAAAATGTGCTTTTCTTTCAAAAACAAGGACATTTCTAAGTGACCCCAAACTTTTGAACAAATCGAAGTGTGAACAAATCGAGATATGATTTTTAGGCCATATCGCCCAGCCCTAGTCCGAACGCTCGGATCAACCCTACTCCTCGGAGTGTTCAGTGTGCGCTATGAACACGCCCAGAGCAAAACGCTCTGAATTTACGAAAGGATAATCTGACAACGTTTTGACTTAGCAAACGGTCCAGAGCACACACTGACACTCCAGAGTGAATTCATGAACACATCCTTTGTTGGTGCTTCTGAAGTAGAAAAATGATTCCAACCTTGTTCTGTAACAGAACCACTCAGATATCACACAGGCAATTAAATCAACCATCCATTACATTTGTCCCTTACTTTGATTAGAAATCCATTTCAAATGACAAGTCATTTTCACTTTCTCAGAAGACAACACTGAATGAATTAATAAAAAAACTGGCCAAATTTTTCAAACAAAAGAGACAGAGATGACATGTCAGACTGGTTATTTCACAGTGGAACCACCACACTGAGAGATACTGTGTATAGCAACTGTTGTCCTATCCCATCAGTTATGAAGAACAGGGATGAGTAAAGG
Source organism: Oncorhynchus clarkii lewisi (assembly GCF_045791955.1). Lineage (NCBI taxonomy): Eukaryota > Metazoa > Chordata > Actinopteri > Salmoniformes > Salmonidae > Oncorhynchus > Oncorhynchus clarkii. Next base: position 29,441,581 of record NC_092152.1, read on the forward strand.
TCATGCAGTGGCTTGATGTTTGGGTATGTGTGAGGATATCAGAGCAATTGTCTATTTGTTCCAGCATTTTATGCCACAATCATCACAGTAGCGTATGAGACAACCACTACAGTTGCCTATAGCCTACATGGCTCTGTCTACTGATATGGAGTCTGACTGAACACAAGCCCAATTATTTGATTAGCAGTGCTATCACAGACAGACACCAGCCAGTAACCAAATTAGGCTGGGTTCCACAAACTGGCATGAAAACCTTCCACATTGTCAAAAGATTAGCAACAAGTAGGATTAGCAGATCAAATACAGTTCCCCTGGGACTAGGAGAACATTTGGCTCATGGAGCACTGGTTTGATTTTAAAACACCTGCTCCCCACTCACTGTCTTTTTTTTTTTTACCTCAAAAACATGCTGTGGAGAGCTTTCCTCTCATCTAACAAACCTGGCCTGCTATTTCAGTCAGAGGAGATGCATGTCCAAGGCCATTCCCCAGAATGTGCTGTGAGTGTCAAGCAGGCAGCACTGCCACCGTGGTCACCATCGTCAGAGCAGCCTCCGCCTCAGGCTGCACCTGCACTGCCTGGAGGCCTTCTCTATTAGGCGGGACAGACAGGCAGAAGGAAAGGCAGAGGGATGGAGGGCTCACGGAAATGCATTTGTTGGCTGGAATCTCATCTGTTTTTCTCTGCTTCAGTACACTACAGTCAGTGCCTCTTTGTCTAAACTCCTCATAAGTATTTATACAGCAATAAACAAATAGAGTACTTACGGTGGTGAGCTACCATTTGACAGGTAAAAAAGTAGAGGTAATACACTACAACAGGTTTTATAGTAACTTCACGCTAACGTCACTATCTTTCTGGAGGTTTGTGTCCTCTCTGGGAGCCAGAGGTAGCAGGTGGACAGGCCCATGTGGGATATTAAGCCAGGGGGGAGGGATATCCGGGGAGGGACAGCTGCTGCCAGTCGGAGCCCGGTGGCCACAGGTGCAGCCGTGCTCAGTGACAACACAGACTGAGACGCTCATAAACAACATACTATGCAGTACACCACGGTGCTGGGGATGCTAGTCAGCACTAATATTCCCTGGATACTGTTGTAAAACTGCACTGACAAACAGGAAGGAAGGCCTCACAGCCCACCACAGCATCAGTTTCACCTTAACACTAGCCTCAGCAATCTGAGGCACCATCATGGTCTGGACTTACGACCTTCTTCCTTATCACTGACATCATCTTCCAGTGTCACAGCTTGATGCACTAACTGCATTAGGCCTATCTCTAACATGAATACAATGCTGTGTTTGTGTGACGAGACAGAGACCAGGGCTTCTACTATGGAGAGTTAACTGATGCTTGATACAGACTCTTCATCAGTACCGTAGGCATAGCTAAGACTGAGCTGTACAATGAATTAATTTGATTAATTTGAATTTATGTTATTGCGCGATATTCCAAATGCCTGTATCACAGAATCAAGTTTATGTGTATTTTCCGTTTTTATGAGCGTTTATGTCCACTTTTTCTCATATGGTCTTTTTGGTCTCGTCTCATTCGCTCCTTCTGTGCTGTGCACCTTCCCATTTATACCAGAGATCTGCATATAAAGACGAGATGCTCATGTCTTTGTCCTAACAACGGGAGCCGTTGTCCTAAAGGCAGGAATGCAGGTGACAAGTTTAGGTTCAAAATAAGCCCATAGAAACGCATTGGCCTTATTTTGGACAGATTTTGGCGAGTGAAATCTCTAGCTTCGCCTCTTTCTTCCAAGCCCCTCCTCCTACCACTCACAACAACAAAGGTGAGAGATCACTTCTTCCTCTCTGACAAACGGTTTCAACTCACTATTTGCATTTGAGGTTTGGTCCAACAGAATCGGTCACCAACACCAAAACACATTGAGACATTATTGTACTGTAATAGAGAAGTTAACCTTTGGAACCATACACGGTCTCAACTCTTCAAATTTCGAGCAGAGCAGATACTACTAAAACGGATGTACCAATGAACATTCATTCTGGAAAATGAATGCTCAGGTTTGTTGCGCGCGCATTACGTTACCACGTATCGCTAGCCGCATTTTAGCCTTATCAAGATTGTTATACTAGCTGTTTAGTCTGTATTTTATAAATGTGCAATAAGCATAAAACAATTATATATGGAATTGGAAACTCGTTCTCATTCTGAGAAATAAGGTAGGCCACTAGATTTCAAAATCTGAACAAAGTGGACAGGCTAGCATGCTGTTCAAACAGTTGGAGACAGACAGAAGGTTGTGTTCGTAACAGTTCAACCGTTTTGCCTTGTTAGCTGAATTCAGAGCTTATGAAATTATACCTAGATTCAAGTTGGCTAAATTTAAAATATAAATACTAGCTGGCTACTCACTAGCACGTGGGCTTGTGCTTGAGAGATTGTTTATGAGACCGGTGTGAATTTTCTATAATTTCTGCTTCATTATTAGTGAATGTGCATTATGAATGGTTCTGGTTAAATTTGTAAGAATAAATATGATTTTTAAAGACAGACCTGAAAGCCAGATCAGTGACTATTGCAAAAAAAAAAAAAAGCAGGTACAACTATTTTGATAAAATAATTCCATCATAAGTAACTTACCTAGTTAAATTAAGGTTAAACAAATAAATACAAGTGGGTATTATGGTTGTGGAAGGCATAGAGTGCATTCAGAAAGTATTCAGGCTCCTTGCTTGAAAGATGAACGGAGTATAGTACAGAGAGGTCCTTGATGAAAACCTGAAAACCTGCTCCAGAGCGCTCAGGACCTCAGACTGGTGCCAATGTTCATCTTCCAACAGGACAATGACCCTAAGCACTCATCCAAGACAACGCAGAAGAGGCTTCAGGACAAGTCTCTGAATGTATTTGAGTGGCCCAGCCAGAGCCCGGACCTAAACCCGATCGAACATCTCTGGAGAGACCGGAAAATACCTGTGCAGCGACGCTCCCCTTCCAACCTGACAGAGCTTGAGAGGATCTGCAGAGAAGAATAGGAGAAACTCACCAAATACAGGAGTGTGAAGCTTGAAGTGTCATACCCAAGAAGACTGGAGGCTGTAATCACTGCCAAAGGTGCTTCAACAAAGTACTGAGTAAAGGGTCTGAATACTGTGATATTTCTTCTTTTTTTTTAAAAATACATTTGCAAAAATATCTAAAAACCTGTTTTTGCTTCGTCATTATGGGGTATTGTGTGTAGACTGATGAGGGAAAAAAACAATCTAATCCATTTTAGAATAAGGTAACAAAAATGTGGGAAAAGTCAAGGGGCCTGAATACTTTCCGAACGCACTGTATACTCAGCCTAGGTATAATTTAAACATCTCTGAATTCAGTAGATTATTGCTGACTGTTTAAAATGCAGTGTATTTTACCTTTAATTGTACAACAAAGCTTATTTCAAGAAAAAAATGTAAAAAATAGAGATATACTGTATATCATGAATCGCAAAAAATGGAGCTATGAGTTTTAGGCCATATCGCCCAGCCATAGGCGTAGCCTGGTAAAGAGTAAACATGTATACATGCTGGCACCACAGATTGTATACACACCACCACTCTTCCATTCACAACCTTCTCCAACGCACCGCTCCACAGAGCCAAAGACGGCTTAGTTTCCTATTTAGACGATGAGGAGGGCTACATTACACTCCCAAATGTTAATCCTGTGAGTAATTTCACACCTGAAGCGTTACACCAACTGTTGTGAGCTAAGTTACGCTCTTTTGTTCCACACAGTAATTATGTCTCCTTTTTTTTTACAGCAGCAATTGGAGCAACTTGAGAGAGTGGAGACAAAACAATTTTTATTTCGGAGACAGAGTTGCGTTCATGGCGCTAAACATGTTCAGTTCAGGATGATTTCACAGAGTGGATCATCCAGACAGGTGGCGGGGGGCGGAGCTGCGGAGGCGCCTAACACATTTTACACTGCTAGTGATGCAGCCATAACTAAAATAATAGAAGACGTCAGATCACACAACAGGCATTCTGTACTGTCTGGCTGACTGTCAGACTGACTGTTGGGGATCTGTGAATGACTGAGCAGCTTTCAGCTGGCTATATTTATCCTCCCAAAGCGGGTGGGTCCAACGCTTGAGATTTCAAAGTGGTAATTGGGCCCCTCTCCAGAATGGAGAACAATATTTGCTCTAATATGACCTTTGACCCCTGAGTGAGAGGACTATAGATGTAATGACAGGATTAGAGGAGAAAACAAAGGGGATGGTCTAGAGTTAGACAAGTGGAAGAAAATACCACTTTGCCGTCTTTGTTAGGTGGTATTGTGTGCATGGTTCTATTCCATCATTTCCCTGATACAGGACACAATCAGCCACAGCACACACTTGTCAAACATGGAAGTAGACATGTGGATGGAAATGTGAAAATAAACATATTCCCCCATCACATTCATATATACATAGATAAAAGCTGTGTTGCTTTCCCATTTCTTCATGGCCCCACTAAGACAATATGGCAGAGCAATTCACTGCGGTTCTGAACGTTGGGGAAGAAATTAGGGTGGAATGCACGTCTGTGAATGTGTGTTGAAATGACTTTAAAACCCATAAAACCAGCTACCAAGACGTACGCAATCGCTACATAACCAGGAATGGATGCCAAAGAAGAGGAGAAACAAGTCCATTGGACTCGAAGCATCCCTCAGGGAGAGGGAGAGGGGAGGAGAGGACAGAGACAGAACAGCAGTATAAAGTAGCCGAGCTATGGCGTTATCAAAAGGTAATAGTACCTCTAGCTACAGTTGAAGTCGGAAGTTTACATACGCTTTGGCCAAATACATTAAAACTCACCTTTTTCACAATTCCTGACTTTTAATCCTAGTCAAAATTCCCTGTTTTAGGTCAGTTAGGATCACCACTTTATTTTAAGAATGTCAGAATAATAGTCGTAGCTTTTATTTCTTTCATCACATTTCCAGTGGGTCAGAAGTTTATATACACTCAATTAGTATTTGGTAGCATTTCCTTTAAATTGTTTAACTTGCGTCAAACTTGTCGGGTAGCCTTCCACTAGCTTCCCACAATAAGTTGGGTGAATTTTGGCCCATTTCCCCTGACAGAGCTGGTGTAACTGAATCAGGTTTGTAGGCCTCCTTGGTTGCAACACGCTTTTTCAGTTCTGCCCAAAAATGTTATATAGGATTGAGGTCAGGGTTTGTGATGGCCACTCCAATACCTTGACTTTGTTGTCCTTAAGTCATTTTGCCACAACTTTGGAAATATGCTTGGGGTCATTGTCCACTTGGAAGACCCATTTGCGACCATGCTTTAACTTCCTGACTGATGTCTTGAGATGTTGCTTCAATATATCCACATCATTTTCTTTCCTCATGATCCCATCTATTTTGTGAAGTGCACCAGTCCCTCCTGCAGCAAAGCACCCCCACAACATGATGCTGCCACCCCCGTGCTTCACGGCTGGGATGGTGTTCTTCGTCTTGCAAGCGTCCCCCTTTTTCCTCCAAACATAACAATGGTCATTATTGCCAAACAGTTATATTTTTGTTCATCAGACCAGAGGACATTTCTCCAATAAATACGATCTTTGTCCCCATGTGCAGTTGCAAACCGTAGTCTGGCTTTTTTATGGCGGTTTTGGAGCAGTGGCTTCTTCCTTGCTGAGCAGCCTTTCAGGTTATGTCGATATAGGACTTGTTTTACTGTGGATATAGATACTTTTGTGCCTGTTTCCTCCAGCATCTTCACAAGGTTCTCTTCTGTTGTTCTGGGATTGATTTGCAATTTCGCACCAAAGTACGTTCATCTCTAGGAGACAGAACGAGTCTCCTTCCTGAGCAGTATGACGGCTACGTGATCCCATGGTGTTTATACTTGCGTACTATTGTTTGTACAGATGAACGTGGTACCTTCAGCCATTTGGAAATTGCTCCCAAGGATGATCCAGGCTTGTGGAGGGCTACAATGTTTTTTCTGAGGTCTTGGCTGATGTCTTTTGATTTTCCCATGATGTCAAGCAAAGAGGCACTGAGTTGAAGGTAGGCCTTGAAATACATCCACATGTACATCTCTAATTGACTCAAAGTATGTCAATTAGCCTATCAGAAGCTTCTAAAGCCATGACATCATTTTCTGGAATTTTCCAAGATGTTTAAAGGCAAAGTCAACTTAGTGTATGTGACCTTTTGACCCACTGGAATTGTGATACAGTGAATTATAAGTGAAATAATCTGTCTGTAAACAATTGTTGGAAAAATGACTTGTATCATGCACAAAGTAGATGTCCTAACCGACTTGCCAAAACTATAGTTTGTTAACAAAAATTTGTGGAGTGATTGAAAAACAAGTTTTAATGACTCCAACATAAGTGTATGTAAACTTCCGACTTCAACTGTAAATATATCAACTCTATGAGGCATGAGATCATTAGAGATTGTGGAGTGAGTAGGTGTGGAGGAGGAGCGGTAGTGGGTGTTGTGTTGTAGCTCTCATTAGCGTGTCTATCTCTGACTGCCTGTCAGTCTCCACCTGTTGGTCTGCCTTGTTAAAAGCCCCGGGATCAAGTCTCTTCTCTGGGAGAGGATGTATCTTCTGCAATGGAATGTCAGGCCCAAATATTTCATAGAGTATAAACATAGGCCTAATATAACCATCCCATATAAATAAAGGTGAGCCCACAGGGTGGGGAACAGAAGCTAAATTGAGCCCAGAGATGGTGATGGGGAAGCCTCGGTGGACCCTGGTCGATAAATTTCTCCTTCCTTCCTGCTACTTTTTACGGCCAGCAGTAAAATCCCTCCCTGGTTGGCCTCAGCAGGTTCAGCATGACAGAAGAGAGGAGAGGATCTAGGTGAGAGTGACGCTGAGGGAAACTAAAACAATCTGCTCAGAGCTCTGCTGCTTCTTTGACCTCGGGAGGACCAGTCTGCTGAAACCATCTGGATCTCTGTCATGCTACCTCTCCTTCTCTCTCTCTCTCTCTCTCTCTCGATCTCTGTCTCTCTTTCTCTCTCTCATACACACACATACACACACACACACGGTACAGTTAACCCTTGCGGTGGACCAGGGATGGGGTTATCTTACAGGGTCAAACTAATCAAATCCATGTCATCTTCAGCACCAGGGCTCTTACTTTAATGTCACAGGCCAAATGCATGGCCTCAGCTCAGTCCCTCTCCCACTTCTGGATCGAGAAGGGCTTAAACCTGTCAATCTGTTGTGTGTCTGTCTGGGTGTATAGTGGTCAAGAAGACTGAGGGCTACAGTCATTCTACAGAGAGACCCACCTCCCCCATCCCTGAGTCCCCCACACATAGATGCAGGCCACCATGGTCCCTCCTCAGACTGGCATCAGCAACAGGCCACATAAAGGTTCTGGTTAAGCCCTGGACACAATTCTTGGAAAATGTTGCCTTCAAAAAAAGGCTTATGAATCCCATCTCTGACAAAAGAGGGGATGGAATTAGTGGGATTTAGGGGCGTCTGTGTGAGTCAGGGTGGTATTAGCGGCTCTCTTTAATGCATCTCTCTGCTGACCAGATCACAGGCCCAGTGTAAGGCACACTAGCCATGCTTTTCTGTCACAGCACCAGGCATTGGTCTGGGCCTGGACAGAGACACAGACAGCTACAAGGTCTTTAGTCTGGACTGATACGGAGCCAGGAAGCCATGCCACAGCAGAGTTATAGAGGAATGTACATAATGTGGTTTTGGCTGCTGAGGTGATAATAAATGTTGTGAAACAGAGAAAATAATGCATGTTTTTCAGTCTATGCGCAGGGAAACGCGTTGAGGATAAATGGATGTGTCTCTTGGACTGTAGATAGCACTCATTCATGGCTTGTTTTTGTACAACCTATGAAATACTGCTGCTCTGTATGTTAGTGGCATACTTGCACATAGAGGAAGGGTTTAACCACTAAATACACTTGGGCTGAGGCCCACCAGATGACCTTTCCACCTCATAGCACAGGGAAACGCGCTCCAATTGAACCGGAGCGTCGAGCCCCGCTTCGAGATATTCCCAGTGGAACCACCAGATGGCAGGCACCTCCAGGACCCACAATGCACTAGGTCACACCCCTGGAAGAATGACCTTAACAAACCCAAACACAGACCCAATGACACCAACCCGTAACCCAGTGGGTAGCAGGTGGTATGGGAAACCCACAGCATGTGTTGAGTGAGCACTCTGAGGCTTGGAGAAAAATATTATGTATAATTTTACACATATATCAATCTGTCTGTTTAACAGTAGATAGGGATCTAGATATTAATCTGCACACACATTGATTCTCAGTGGGCAGGTTGCAGGAATGAGGATTAATGAGAATAGAATGGTTCAGTCACCATTGTTCCTATTGTTACTCATATTTTGACAATGGTCTCCCTCCCCTGTATGCCAGGCCAGGCAGGCATAAACCCACAGCTCATGAGTGCTGCAGACCACTGCGTCACAATAATAGCAAGGGAGGCCTTGCACTCCGGAGAGATCCATCGCATCTCCCCTCCATCTCTGTCCTCCGGTCCCCAGGGGGAGGGGTGGGATTAGCGGGGCAAGGAGAGCACATATATTTCAGCTGCTGGAGCTAAGTCGTTCTCAGTCCCCTCCCTCCATAGTTTATTTCTCTCTCCATCCCCCCGAGGATGGGCCGGGGGCTGAGCTGACCACGCAGTACCCACTTCCCGTTCTGCTCGTCTTGCTGGGCCGTTAATACTGTGCAGCGTCAGGAACAGCAGGTGCTATCACTCCCTATCATTAATTATCCCTACCGAATCACTCTGGGGCCCTCTCCCTCTATCACCCCTCAAATCCAAATCTCTATCTCCTGCACAATCTCTCTCATTCCATTCCTCCAGCTCTCCCTCATGTTCTCTCACTTTCTCTTATTCAATCCATCTCCAATTCTATCAATGTCTACAGCTCTACAGTAATGTCTTCTCCTCTCCATCTTCCATCTCTCTGCTTATATCTCCCACTCTATCCCTCTTGCATTAATTTGTTCCCTGATGTGTCCCAATATCTGTCCAACATTCTTTCAACTTCTCCCCAGTGACTCCTAGCCTGCTGACAGCCAGCCAGGGCAGGATTCCCTGCTCCCCCCCTCCTCTCCTCAGATATGTGTCCTCCAGCCTCTCCTCTCCTTACATCCCCCTTTCGTAAATGTATTCCAAACTGCTGGCCTGCTGCTGCCAGCCAGGAGACGTCACAGGGATTGATGGAGCGCTGGAAGAAAATATAGCCCTTTTCCCCACCAGAGAGCTCTGAAATAATGCTGAATCAAAGGAGAAACACCGGATAAGAACCTCCCCCCAGGTCATAAAGTGGTGAACAAGGTCAGAGATGAAGGAGTGAGCCTGGAGATGATAAGGGCCTAGGCTACAACTCTCCTCTCCTCACATACATAGAAACATAAGGGTCTCCCATACAGCCATGTCCCAGTCAGACACAGGTGAGAAGGCTTTAAGTCAACTGTGAGAAACCCAGAGGAACATCTGGCATGACCACAAAAATAAACAGTGACTTCCCCATCCTTGGGTTCAGGCTGCTATAAACCTGGCCATGAACTCCAAACGCACAGGGGGTGAGGGGGGTGGTGTTGGAGGTGAATGGCCATGATGTGTGTGTCTCAACCCCTCCTCATTAGTCAGACCTGTATCCCACACATACTGTATACACACATACAGTTGAAGTCGGAAGTTTACATACACTTAGGTTGGAGTCATTAAAACTCGTTTTTCAACCACTCCACAAATTTTTGTTAACAAACTATAGTTTTGGGAAGTCGGTTAGGACATCTGCTTTGTGCATGACACAAGTCATTTTTCCAACAATTGTTTACAGACAGATTATTTCACATATAATTCACTGTATCACAATTCCAGTGGATCAGAAGTTTACATACACTAAGTTGACTTCGCCTTTAAACAGCTTGGAAAATTCCAGAAAATTATATCATGGCTTTAGAAGCTTCTGACAGGCTAATTGACATCATTTGAGTCAATTGGAGTTGTACCTGTGGATGTATTTCAAGGCCTACCTTCAAACTGTGTGCCTCGTTGCTTAACATCATGGGAAAATCAAAAGAAATCAGCCAAGACCCCAGAAAAAAATGTGTAGACCTTCACAAGTCTGGTTCATCCTTGGGAGCAATTTCCAAACACCTGAAGGTACCACGTTAATCTGTACAAACAATGTGTGTACAAACAATGCATGCAAGTATAAACACCATGGGACCACGCAGCCATCATACTGCTCAGGAAGGAGACGCATTCTGTCTCCTAGAGATGAACGTACTTTGGTGCGAAAAGTGCAAATCAATCCCAGAACAACAGCAAAGGACCCTGTGAAGATGCTGGTGGAAACAGGTACAAAAGTATCTATATCCACAGTAAAAACGAGTCCTATATCGACATAACCTGAAAGGCCGCTCAGCAATGAAGAAGCCACTACTCCAAAACCAACCATAAAAAAGCCAGACTACGGTTTGCAACTGCACATGGGGACAAAGATCGTACTTTTTGGAGAAATGTCCTCTGGTCTGATGAAACAAAAATAGAACTGTTTGGCCATAATTACCATCGTTATGTTTGGAGGAATAAGGGGGAGGCTTGCAAGCTGAAGAACACCATCCCAACCGTGAAGCACGGGGGGTGGCAGCATCCTTTTGTGGGGGTGCTTTGCTTTAGGAGGGACTGGTGCACTTCACAAAATAGATGGCATCATGAGGAAAGAAAATGATGTGGATATATTGAAGCAGCATCTCAAGACATCAGTCAGGTCAAGTTAAAGCTTGGTAGCAAATGGGTCTTCCAAATGGACAATGACCCCAAGCATACTTCCAAAGTTGTGTCAAAATGGCTTAAGCACAACAAGGTTAAGGTATTGGAGTGGCCATCACAAAGCCCTGACCTCAATCCTATAGAAAATTTGGGGGCAGAACTGAAAAAGCATGTGAGAACAAGGAGGCCTACCAACCTGACTCAGTTACACCAGCTCTGTCAGAAGGAATGGGCCAAAATTCACCCAATGTATTGTGGGAAGCTTGTGGAAGGCTACCAGAAACGTTTGACCAAAGTTAAACAATTTAAAGGCAATGCTACCAAATACTAATTGAGTGTATGTAAACGTCTGACCCACTGGGAACGTGATGAAAGAAATAAAAGCTGAAATAAATAATTCTCTCTACTATTATTCTGACATTTCACATTCTTAAAATAAAGTGGTAATCCTAACTGACCTAAAACAAGGGACATTTTTACCAGGATTAAAGAAGGAATTGTGAAAAACTGAGTTTAAATGTATTTGGCTAAAGTGTATGTAAACTTCCGACTTCAACTGTATATGCAATCATAAACATCCATGCACAAACACTTTCCAATACACATTCCGGGAGGACAGTGTGTGTGGATTAGATGTCTTGTTAGGAGCAGTGACTAACTGGACTAATGGTTAAACTACGAGGTTGATGGATCAAATCCCCCATGATGCATATGGTGGTTAAGCCCGTGAACAAAGCTATCTGCTAAGTGAAGATTGATTGTTATTGAACAGACAGCTTATCTAGACTGTATCTGAACCTTGAGTAGGAGTCATCCCCCCAGTCCCATGTATCCTACCCAGTGTTATGACCACAGTGTAATCGAAGCGAGGTAGCTAATCCCACAAATCCACTGGAAAACCTGTAATTGTCCCCTTTTCTGAGAGATAGGATATCAGCAGCCAACAGAGAGGGAATCTCTCACTCAATCTCTCTCCCTCCAACACCACAGAGCAGATACAAAGTTTTTAAACTTATTAGTGTAATCCATTATAAGGAAGCAGAGCAGACACTTGGCCTGAGTCGATATGAGCCTCCTATGCTTTCCTATTGATCTCCATCAGACTACAAGAGGAGTAAGAGGACAGATTGAAAAATAGATACATAATAAGTGAGAGTGGGAACACTGAACTAAAGGACCTTCTCAGTCATTACTGTGTCTGTGTGCATCTGTGAGTGGTTTAGAAAAGAAAGCAGAGTCTCCAGAAACCACAGGAGAGGAACACAATGGCTGTATGTTTGCCTCCATTGTTCTGCCTGTCTTGTGCAATGCCTCAAATGCCTGGGCTGGAGCACACAGTCAGGAGATGTTTTTGGTTCTGTATCAGAGGACACGATGAAAGGACAATTTCACACACATACCCAAACAGTGTGTGAAAAGACACTTGAATGTCTTGAATGTGCAGTCAGCTTTGTGTGTAGACCTATTCATGTAAATAGTGAGTGAGTGAGTGAGTGAGTGAGTGAGTGAGTGAGTGTGTATGCTATTTATGTGCAAAATAGCATTGCACATAAATTACTCAAACCACTTCAAACATGCAATAACCTTTCTTTATTGTTGTGAGGCACGACAAATTCACGTTTAACAACATGTAGGCCTTAATTGAATCAATACCTTTAATGGAAATGAATGACAAAATTCTCTCTTATGATTTTTTAAAGTTGAGCAGCTTTTCTACCGTGTGATTGGGTTTAAATTCCACCAGTGAGTAAAGGCTTTTAATCCTCAAAGGAGGGTCTCGTGGATGATTCTGGCAGAGATGCAGCACAGATGCTGGAATGATTCACAACATGCACCACTCTTTTATTTACTCTGGTAATAATTCTATAATAAGAACCTCTCTTGAATTTCTCCTTTCATCGTCAGTAAATGATTCAGGATAAAAAATTATTCTCATTAATTACTATTCCCATTACGTGATTCAGAACAAACGACCGATAAAGACGGATTTTGACCAATGAGCATTGGCCAAGCAGATAATAGGGAGTTTACCGATGGAGGCACGGATCTCCTTTCATTCATCTTCAATCACTTATCTTTGCTGATCTAAAATTAGGAAAACGAGATAGACTTATCAGGGTTGTTGCTTTCATTAGGTCGATTTATACGTGTCAATTTGCATAAACAAAAGGAGATTAGGAAAGCTTCTTTGACAATTGGGACGCAACAGTTTGGGAAAGTGTAATTTCTCATATCAATAAAGTGCCACCTAGTGGAAAACAGCGTAATATCTGCACCTTTGCCGCTGAGAGGTTTCGTGCTTTTCAGATGATGCATGTATATTTTTCCATGTGGTAATACTTGAAGGTTTCTCAAGGAAAACAATAGAAGAGAAAGAGTTTAAATGAAAATATTATAGTTTTGTCCAAGAGAGGGGATTAATTGTTGCTGGCTTAACTTTAAACACATCCTTTATTATATAGGCAATGCTATTAACTCTGTTTTGTCGACTTTTAATCATCTCAATTTCAGTTAGATGGGATGACTCTCAGCTATCTGCAAATCCTACACGAAATGCCTTCATTATCTCTCAATGCTGTCCCTGATTGTCAAGAAGGCCACTACAGGGTCATGGTTACAAACTGTAGGACATGGTGGGAATGATTTCTAGATTCTACAGAAATCGATGGTTTTAGCATAAAGGATATGAGATACAACAAAGGCTGTATGTACATTTCTCAGGGGGCAATGAATGCGCAATGTTATGGGAGGAATATATCACCTTTATTAGACTTACTATTCCTGGATAAAAATGTGCAACAATCTAATGTAATAAAATACACGTTTTCATTTGAAATAGAGTCGACCACTATCAGTCTGGGGTCTTTTTACGCGCAATTAAATGTCCTTCTATTGAACCATTTGACATACCAGCCCACGCACTGTCACTCTTCTCCAGACAGTTTTCAAATAAATATTATTCACCCGAGAATAAACACAGTCTATTGGGCCCCACTCATGAGTCATGTCCAACAAAAGGCTACATAGGTTTTTGAAAATTACAAAATCTGAATTATCAATAACCTAATGAAGCAAACATCACTGTTGAATCAGCAAACATGAGCCAGAAACTGAGTAGCCTGAGTGACTATCCAAAAGGAATAATTATCATGGAAACTTTGACTGGCCCGATAGTCTATCTTATGGCCAGACAGTATTAGGCTACAATACATATGGACAAAAGAAAAATGCATATCTTGGCTTTTGGCCACCATGACCAACCATGTAGGCTACAGTACGTCGAACCTATCATTCCAAAACCGAGTCCCCGATCAACTTGGAAATAATGCACCGGTAATAATGCAAGTGAATTACAGAGAACTAAAACATGTCATTTTCACTCACCTTCTTCCGGGGCTGCCATTTCATCATATTTGTAAACCAAAAATGTACAACATCAAGATATTATATACGAGGAAAATGTTGATTCAAGGGAATTCCAACAGCAAGTCATGCTGCTTCTTGACTTCCCTCAATTTTGCAGCATATTTTCTCCAAAAAGCGGCGCATAATATGCGATGCGAGGTTCAACGTCAAATCGGGAGAGGCACGCGATAGCCCCGTTAAATCCAAAGAATGGAATGGAGCAGAATACGTTTGTCTAACTTATTGAATGTCCCGGTTTTCAGTTCAAACGTTTTGTATAAATAAGACTATGGGTAACAGTGCGTAAAATCCAAACTACAAGTCCGAGATGCGCCACCAGCCCTGTACAGTCTGTCTGTCCGCTAGATCACTCCGCTGTCTTTTAGCATGGGTTTCGAAGATATCCAGTTAGGTTGACTGCTGGGAAATTAATTCTTAAACTTTTTGTCAACCTCCACGTCGTCCGTGCATTACAAAACCATTAGTCTGACACCAAATAGAAACACAAGTCCAACGTTTTGTGGGTTTATCCCACCGAAAAACGTGTATATCCAAAATGTTGACAAAACACAGAAACATATGACAACTGTTGTTGATCCCTTTTCTAACGGTTAAAAAAATTTGCTATCAAATGTCAAGCAAAAGTCAATGCCAAAACCAGATCACCACCGTGAAAGTGCGACATACATGGCGCAAAAGAAAGTCACAGGAGGGGTGAACAGAAAAAAAAATCCCTGGAATTTCTGTGCGAGGCGCTGGAAGGATATCCTGCAACAGCAACAAACGGGACTACACAACTCTAATGACTTCCTTCCCTGCTCCTTCGCGCTCGGGCATTGCATAGCTCAGAGTTGGAACAGAACCCGAGCAGCGCAGGAACGAGCCGGCGGGGTCATAGTGCCGTCGACTCTGAAGCGCGCGCACCGAGGGTAAAGGCGATGTGGCCAGAGAAAAGACTCCAGAGCAGAGCCAACACTGCACTCATACAATGGCCCCCAGGAAGGTATGGTAGAAAGCCGCAACAGTGGAGGAGTAGAACTCGAGCAATACAATGTGAAAGTGGACAACAATACATTTCCTCATGATAAACATGAGGTCAAAACCTTTGCCACAACACCAACAGTTTGATGTTATTCTATACAAAAAAAACATAGACTGCATACACATTCATTCACAGATAATGGGTGGTCAACTCTTTGCTGTTGTGCTGCACAAAGAGGTAGGCCTGCTATAATCCCCCTTCAAAGAAGGTAGAGAAGTGACAGAAGGAGACACCTGATTAGCAGCTTTCTATAAGCCTCCAGCACCTTTCAAGGTATATCCCCTTCACTGTTTACAGTGGCATTAATGGTCTTAAGAGATTCTAACAACACAGCTCATCTGTTCTGGCTAAATTGCCAGAACAGATTGTCCTTAGTTCCCTTTTCATTAGTGGTAAGCCTTATGGGACTGAATGACGGTACAGGCTATGAGAGTAAACACAATTCTGAAAGGACAGGTAAGATGAGTACACAAGGCCTCTGACCCATGTTTCTCTGGAGACAAGGACAGCGGACCGCTGTCCAGTGTCCATCACTCTTAGCTGCCACTTGTTTACTTTAGTGATACTGCTGTCAGATATAGCTTATGCTTTTTAGCTGCCTGCCAAGCTTTTTGTTTCCGGCATATTTGGCCACAGACCGGTGATAGAAATCACACTGGCAGATAAGTGCTACAATTTTCCCAGTCTTGATAATGAAATTCTTATCGCTTGTAATCTTGGTGGGTTGGAGAAAAAAAAAGTTAAATGAGAGAGCCTGGTATTTCTGGGAAGAACCCACCCACTCCTACTGCACCCCACCACTGCAAACTGGCAAAAGCTTCAAAGCAGAACAACTCTCCAGTATCTGAACAGCCCCAGTAGGTTTGACCTGGGCTGACACTGAGGGGATGGCCAGAGGTACTGACATGCCATCTGACTGAACAGAATGGGACCAGGAAGCATCAATATGGTGATAGACAGCGTGATGGGATTGGTGTAATCAAAATCAATTTTAACTTTCTCTGACTTAATGTGAACCATCTCCCTCAGTATTTATCTTTATGTTATCTTGTTAGGATGATTTTTTTGGTAAATTATCCTAAAAGCAGTGTCTAAATGTGCACCTATTAGGAGCTCAAATTGTATTTTTCTGGCCTGGTGTCCCTCCAGGGTCAGGGGGGTTAGCAATGCACCTAGGGGTCACCGTGACAACTAAAGACAAAAAGGAGGGGACACTATGACATATGGTCCCTGAACAAAACACTGCTGGGTATAGAGTCCAAACAGCACTTGCTAATCCACTTGGATGAACAGGAACAAAATGCAGAGTGTGACGCTGACACTATGAGCACAGCTGGCAGTGTATTTGTAACCCCTCCTTGTTGTCGCACCAGAATGACACTCTTTCCATACCTTGTATGTTGCATGTTCAAGCTCTGTGGGCAATTTAATTTAACCTTTATTTTAACAGGGAGTCTTTTACAGATGAGCCCTGTATACACATCGATACACAGGATTACACATCAACATACACATCAATATTCACATCAATGCACGAAAAGCAAAACACAATCATAGAAGACAAACACATTCTTCAGTAAAAAGGTCCTCAATCAGACTATTTTGCAATGCCTAGAGGTACCAATGCAACCAACTTTATAGAGCCTTGGAGATCATTCCACAAGTAAGGTGCAAAAAACCTAAGAGCAGATTTACCTAACACAGTGGAGATAGAAGGGATCACCAGCGTCAGCCATCCCTGAGATCAGGTCTGCTAACTAGTACGTCTGTAAGTTAACAAATGAAGTAAGGTAGTCGGAAGTTTAAGCAGGAGGGCTTTATAAACAGAAAGTGTGCAATGCATCAATCTATGAGACTTCAAAGAGGGCCAGCCTACTTTCTGATACAGAATGCAGTGAAGTGTACTGAACCTATTGCCCGTAATAAAGTGTAGTTAACCAAATAGCTACCCGGACTATCTGCATGGACACTTCTTGCACTAGCTTTTTTTTGACTCATCACATACGCTGTTACTACTGTTTGCTATCTGTCCCTTTATTCCTAGTTATATGTACATATCTACAGTGCCTTGCGAAAGTATTCGGCCCCCTTGAACTTTGCGACCTTTTGCCACATTTCAGGCTTCAAACATAAAGATATAAAACTGTATTTTTTTGTGAAGAATCAACAACAAGTGGGACACAATCATGAAGTGGAACAACATTTATTGGATATTTCAAACTTTTTTAACAAATCAAAAACTGAAAAATTGGGCGTGCAAAATTATTCAGCCCCTTTACTTTCAGTGCAGCAAACTCTCTCCAGAAGTTCAGTGAGGATCTCTGAATGATCCAATGTTGACCTAAATGACTAATGATGATAAATACAATCCACCTGTGTGTAATCAAGTCTCCGTATAAATGCACCTGCACTGTGATAGTCTCAGAGGTCCATTAAAAGCGCAGAGAGCATCATGAAGAACAAGGAACACACCAGGCAGGTCCGAGATACTGTTGTGAAGAAGTTTAAAGCCGGATTTGGATACAAAAAGATTTCCCAAGCTTTAAACATCCCAAGGAGCACTGTGCAAGCGATAATATTGAAATGGAAGGAGTATCAGACCACTGCAAATCTACCAAGACCTGGCCGTCCCTCTAAACTTTCAGCTCATACAAGGAGAAGACTGATCAGAGATGCAGCCAAGAGGCCCATGATCACTCTGGATGAACTGCAGAGATCTACAGCTGAGGTGGGAGACTCTGTCCATAGGACAACAATCAGTCAAGTCGTATATTGCAAAAATCTGGCCTTTATGGAAGAGTGGCAAGAAGAAAGCCATTTCTTAAAGATATCCATAAAAAGTGTCGTTTAAAGTTTGCCACAAGCCACCTGGGAGACACACCAAACATGTGGAAGAAGGTGCTCTGGTCAGATGAAACCAAAATTGAACTTTTTGGCAACAATGCAAAACGTTATGTTTGGCGTAAAAACAACACAGCTGAACACACCATCCCCACTGTCAAACATGGTGGTGGCAGCATCATGGTTTGGGCCTGCTTTTCTTCAGCAGGGACAGGGAAGATGGTTAAAATTGATGGGAAGATGGATGGAGCCAAATACAGGACCATTCTGGAAGAAAACCTGATGGAGTCTGCAAAAGACCTGAGACTGGGACGGAGATTTGTCTTCCAACAAGACAATGATCCAAAACATAAAGCAAAATCTACAATGGAATGGTTCAAAAATAAACATATCCAGGTGTTAGAATGGCCAAGTCAAAGTCCAGACCTGAATCCAATCGAGAATCTGTGGAAAGAACTGAAAACTGCTGTTCACAAATGCTCTCCATCCAACCTCACTGAGCTCGAGCTGTTTTGCAAGGAGGAATGGGAAAAAATGTCAGTCTCTCGATGTGCAAAACTGATAGAGACGTACCCCAAGCGACTTACAGCTGTAATCGCAGCAAAAGGTGGCGCTACAAAGTATTAACTTAAGGGGGCTGAATAATTTTGCACGCCCAATTTTTCAGTTTTTGATTTGTTAAAAAAGTTTGAAATATCCAATAAATGTCGTTCCACTTCATGATTGTGTCCCACTTGTTGTTGATTCTTCACAAAAAAATACAGTTTTATATCTTTATGTTTGAAGCTTGAAATGTGGCAAAAGGTCGCAAAGTTCAAGGGGGCCGAATACTTTCGCAAGGCACTGTACCTCAATTACATCGTACCCATCCACTCAGTACTGGTACATTTAAAAAAAATGTAACTATGCAAGTCAGTTAAGAACAAATTCTTATTTATAATGAAGGCCTACACCGGCCAAACCCGGACGATGCTGGGCCAATTGCCTGGATTCAAACCAGGGTGTCTGTAGTGACGCCTCTAGCACTGAGATGCAGTGCCTTAGACCGCTGCACCACTCGGGAGCCCCAAAATCTACATATTCTATATAGCCAAGTTATTGTTAATCATTGTATATACTGTATATTATTACGTGTTTTACTTTTCTATCATTTCGCTATTTTCTTTCTGCATTGTTGGGAAGGGCCCGTAAGTAAGCATTTCACTGTTAGTCCATACCTGCTGTTTACAAAGCATGTAACTAATAAGATTTGATAAGATATGATAAACTGTGTCTAATGGTTTCAAGTAAGCATTTCACTGTTAGTCCATACCTGCTGTTTACAAAGCATGTAACTAATAAGATTTAATAAGATATGATAAACTGTGTCTAATGGTTTCAATACAGTGACAGCTGCATTCATATAGACAATAAAAACATAGTCTATAACTGTTATGAATGTCAACAGAGAGATTTTTCTGCTATTTAATTATATAAAAAAAGTCAATTTTAATTCTTAATTTCTTAGCTAACTCATCATCATGCTTTTTGAAAGATAGCTTTTTGTCAATCCAGATACCCAGACATTTATAAGCGGGGACACGATCAATGAGGGTACCATCCAATGTAAATATGCATCAGATGCAAATTTTTATGTGATTTGGAGAATAACATATACTTGGTTTTACCTGCATTAAGTACCCATTTGAGTTCAGCAAAGGCTTTCTGCAAAGCAATGAAGGCAGATTAAAGCTCAGAAAGAGCCTGTTCAACTGTGGGGGCAATAGCAAACAACAGTGTCATCTACATACAGGTGTATGTTAAACATTTTTGCAGATAGACCAGCATTGTTAATAAAGATAATAAAATTACAGGACCTAAAATCGATCCCGGTGGGACACCTTTTGTAACATCAAGGAAACCTGACTTAACACCATCAGAAGAAAAACACATTGTGTCCTGTCTGTACAGTCATTTTCGAACCAATTACATGACGTCTTATTCATACCGATTGCAGACAATCTTTGAATCAATAAAGATGGATCAACAGTATCAAATAAGTCAATAAAGAGGGCAGCACAGTGCTACCTCCTATCCATACCTTTTAACACATCATTTAACACCAAGGTTGCAGCAGAGATGGTGCTATGACCCGGCCTGAAACCAGACTGGTGAACACTTACATATCATTGATAGGAAGGAACTAAGCTGAAGGTTGACTAATGTTTAAACATTTTTACTAGGCAAGACAATTTCAAGATAGGGCAATAATTATTTAGGTTGGGGTGGTCACCACCTTTGTGCAGGGGGAGTCCATGGGCCACCTTCCAAACCCTAGGGATACAACCTAATCAAATCCAATTTTATTGGTCACATACACATGGTTAGCAAATGTTATTTAGAGTGTAGCGAAATCGGCAGATAAAAAATGTGTCAATGACTCTGCAATCCAGGGAGAAGAAAGTTGTAGCAAGAAAGGATGAAGCTAATCAGTCCCACTTTTTTTTAACATAAATCTTAAGCAAGGCATTTAGCACATCACACAAAGAAAGTTGTTCAAATGAAATCAAAGATTCACTAGAAGTTGAATATATCTTCCATCGAGCCAACTGGAGGCTGGGAGAGGGAAGAGCAGTCGACTTGACTGACCAGGGTTAATTAAACCACCATTTCTTTCAAATAAAAAGCCAGCCGAGATAAAATGCTGATTAAAAGCATCAGTTATCACATTTCTCTCAGTAATGACGCCCGACAGAACTTGCTTAGGCAGGAAAGGAGAGGAATTGCTCACTAGCCAAAGATATTCATTTACATTCCCAAACATAGAATGTAAATGAATATCTTTGGGTAGTGAGTGTAATAACACTGTGTTATTCTAATTACATTACAGGGATCCTACCCTATATTCATTCCACTTGTGTAATAACATAAATATCAACTCCATTGCAATTAAATTACAGTGCAATTAATAAAGTAGAATGTTCAATGTTAGTTGAGTAATTAAAACATTACTACACAGAGCAACTTACTGTCAAGCTACCCATGTTCATACTAGCCATAAATCAAAAACATGCACATATGCTTACTTTGATCAGATGCAGAGTTCATATAAAACTGACAGTCTAACTACATGTTTCAACCATTCAGGTATTCTGAAAACGGGCATGTTACATTGTCAATAACAACCACTTCTTTCATGTATTCTCCAGAAGTGAGTTTCCAGTGGTTTTTGTTCCTGGTGGAGCCTGTCATCAGGCCTCTCCATACAGAAGCAGGCTCCCTGTGCGTGCCTCTGCTTTCCCAATCAGAGCCGCACAGGAAATCAGACTCCATCCTTCAGAGGGAAACAAAAAACCCTCTTTCATTTTCCATGAGTTGAGCTGCTTAAAAGTGTGTGCTTCCTTTTCTTGTTCTTGCCAATCAGACCCTCAAAAATGTCCCTCTACTATATGTTCTGACTGGGATGTGTGTGCAAGTTGGTGTATCTCTTTTTCAGTGTGCGTGTGGATGAGAGAGAGAAATAGAGAGAGTGCATCACCCAGATGACAGTAACAGAGGTGGTTTGGCAAAAATGAAAAGAAAATTGTCAAAAGAGGGAAATAAAATAAACTTGGGAGTAGCAGGCAGCCCTCAGATAACTATCCTGCATGTCTCAGTGTCATTTATGTCCACTTAGGTAGCCAGGCTCCTGTTCATAAGTCAGGACACTGCAGAGCCTAACTATCTGACGCACATTTCAATCAACAGAGCCCTTTTAATTAGCTAGCTGATGTTTCCAGGCAGTAAATGCCATGGTAAGAGCATTGAGATACATATGCCCCTGCCACACACAAACACACATTCTGCCTGAGTTCCAAGGCACCATTAAAATTAGTAGTTGTGTATAATATATACAGGATCCTCTCAGTGAAGGGGAAAGGGTAATGGGATGACTATAGGAGGAGTAGGTCATTGAAACCCATGAGAGAGGAGAAGCTTTTCTAAGAGAGGCATATATTTACAACTACAGTATTCGTCTCTCACCACATGCTCTAATTACGCTAGTTATTCCGTTTTTCTTAATCAATAATTCAGGATACAATAAGTGCTTTGTAATCTCTTTTTCAATCTTTGTATGATTTCTGAAAAATGCTCAAGGATTAAAGTGAAATCTTTTACATCTAGAATCTAGGATAACTGGGCTGGCAACCTGGTCTCAGAGCATTTTGTAATATTATGTACGTAAATATGCAGCACTCCATTTAAAATGATATGTTACATTTAGTATGGTATGTATTAATTTGTGGATATCCATTACCCAATTGTATGATATGTTACGAATTCTAGCTAGGTGTTAGGTGGCTAATGTTAGTTAGCTGGCTAATGTTAGCTAGAATAGGGTTTAGGGTTAAGTTTAGGAGTTAGGTTAAAGGGTTAGAGTTAGGTTCCCCTAGCTAAAATGGTTAAGGTTAGGGGTAAGGTTAGGGTAAGGGTTAGCTAACTTACTAAGTAGTTGCAAAGTAGCTAAATAGTAGTAAGTAGTAGAAAAGTTGCTAATGACCTAAAATGCTAAAGTTGTCCTTGATGAGATTTGAATTCACAACCTTTGGATTGCTAGACATTTGCGTTATACGTTCGGTTAAAGGGTTAGCTAAAAGGGTTGAGGTTAGGGGAAGGGTTAGCTAAAATGGTTGAGGTTAGGGGAAGGGTTAGCTAACATACTAAGAAGTTGCAATTTAGCTAAAAAGTTGTAAGTAGTTAAAAAGTTGCTAATTACCTAAAATGCCAAAGTTGTCTGTGATGAGATTCGAACTGGCAACTTTTTGATTGCTAGACGTTTACATTGACATTTTAGTAATGTAGCAGAAGCTCTTATCCAGAGCACCTTACAGTAAGGAGTGAATGCATACATTTTCGTGCTGGTCCCCCGTGGGAATCAAACCCACAACCCTGGCATTGCAAGCGCCATGCTCTACCAACTATTCTTGTTATACATTTGGTTAAAAGGTTAGGGTTAGGGGAAGGGTTAGCTAAAAGGGTTACGGTTAGGGGAAGGGTTAGCTAACAGAGTTATGGTTAGGGAAAAGGGGAGGGTTAGCTAAGTAGTTGCAATGTACAGTTGGAAGTCGGAAGTTTACATACACTTAGGTTGGAGTCATAAAAACTAATTTTTCAACCACTCCACAAATTTCTTGTTAACCTCTTTGATCTCTAGGGGCGCTATTTCATTTTTGGATAAAAAACGTTCCCGTTTTAAGCGCGATATTTTGTCACGAAAAGATGCTCGACTATGCATATTCTTGACAGTTTTTGAAAGACAACACTCTGAAGTTTCAGAATCTGCAAAGATATTGTCTGTAAGTGCCCCAGAACTCATTCTACAGGCGAAACCAAGATGATGCGTCAACCAGGAAATGAGCAGTATCTCTGAAGCTCTGTTTTCCATTGTCTCCTTATATGGCTGTGATTGCGCAAGGAATGGTGTTAGCAGCATTGTGACGTATTTGTAGGCATATCATTGGAAGATTGACCATAAGAGACTACATTTTCCAAGTGTCCGCCTGGTGTTCTGCGTGGAATTCGGTGCGCAAACGCCAGCTGCTTGTACTTTTCCATTTGATTGAGGGGAGAAACCATGCTTCCACGAACGATATATCATTGAAGAGATATGTGAAAAACACCTTGAGCATTGATTCTAAACAACGTTTGCCATGTTTTCAGTCGATATTATGGAGTTAATTTGGAAAAAAGTTCGCGTTTTGAGGACTGAATTTTCGTTTTTTTTTTGGTAGCCAAATGTGATGTAGAAAACGGATTTCGAATTCACAAAGAATCTTTTTTGGAAAAACTGAGCATCTGCTATCTAACTGAGAGTCTCCTCATTGAAAACATCCGAAGTTCTTCAAAGGTAAATGATTTTATTTGAAGGCTTTTATGTTTTTGTTGAAATCTTGCGTGCTGGATGCTAACGCTAATGCTAACGCTAAATGCTACGCTAGCTAGCCACTTTTACACAAATGATTGTTTTCCTATGGTTGAGAAGCATATTTTGAAAATCTGAGATGACAGTGTTGTTTACAAAAGGCTAAGCTTGAGAGATGGCATATTTATTTCATTTCATTTGCGATTTTCATGAATAGTTAACGTTGCGTTATGGTAATGAGCTTAGGTCTGTAAATAGAATCCCGGATCCGGGTTTGGTAGACGCAACAGGTTAACAAACTATAGTTTTGGCAAGTTGGTTAGGACATCTACTTTGTGCATGACACATGTCATTTTTCCAACAATTGTTTACAGACAGATTATTTCACTTATAATTCACTGTATCACAATTCCAGTGGGTCAGAAGTTTACATACACCTTACAGTAAAATTCCAGAAAATTCCAGAAATGATGTCATGGCTTTAGAAGCTTCTGATAGGCTAAATTACATCATTTGAGTCAATTGGTTGTGTACCTGTTGATGTATTTCAAGGCCTACCTTAAAACTGTGTGCCTCTTTGCTTGACATCATGGGAAAATCAAAAGACATCAGCCAAGACCTCAGAAAAGAAAATGTAGACCTCCACAAGTCTGGTTCATCCTTGGGAGCAATTTTCAAATGGCTGAAGGTACCACGTTCACCTGTACAAACAATAGTATGCAAGTATAAACACCATGGGACCACGCAGCTGTCATACTGCTCAGGAAGGAGACTCGTTCTGTCTCCTAGAGATGAACGTACTTTGGTGCGAAAAGTGCAAATCAATCCCAGAACAACAGCAAAGGACCTTGTGAAGATGCTGGAGGAAACAGGTACAAATGTATCTCTATCCACAGTAAAATGAGTCCTATATCGACATAATCTTAAAGGTCCCTCAGCAAGGAAGAAGCCACTGCTCCAAAACCGCCATAAAAAAGCCAGACTACAGTTTGCAACTGCACATGGGGACAAAGATCATATTTTTTGGAGAAATGTCCTCTGGTCTGATGAACAAAAATATAACTGTTTGACCATAATGACCATTGTTATGTTTGGAGGGAAAAGGGGGACGCTTGCAAGACGGAGTACACCATCCCAGCCGTGAAGCACGGGGGTGGCAGCATCATGTTGTGGGGGTGCTTTGCTTTAGGAGGGACTGGTGCACTTCACAAAATAGATGGCTTCATGAGGAAAGAAAATGATAAGGAAATATTGAAGCAACATCAAGACATCAGTCAGGAAGTTAAAGCTTGGTAGCAAATGGGTCTTCCAAATGGACAATGACCGCAAGCATACTTCCAAAGTTGTGGCAAAATGGCTTAAGGACAACAAAGTCAAGGTATTGGAGTGGCCATCACAAAGCCCTGACCTCAATCCTGTAGAAAATTTGGGGGCAGAACTGAAAAAGCATGCACGAGCAAGGAGGCCTACCAACCTGACTCAGTTACACCAGCTCTGTCAGGAGGAATGGGCCAAAATTCAACCAACTTATTGTGGGAAGCTTGTGGAAGGCTACCCGAAACGTTTGACTCAATAAACAATTTAAAGGCAATGCTACCAAATACTAATAGAGTGTATGTATGTAAACTTCTGACCCACTGGGAATGTGATGAAATAAATAAAAGCTGAAATAAATCATTCTCTCTACTATTATTCTGACATTTCACATTCTTAAAATAAAGTGGTGATCCTAACTGAGCTAAGACAGGGTATTTTTACTAGGCTTAAATGTCAGGAATTGTGAGAAACTGAGTTTAAATATATTTGGTTAAAGTGTATGTAAACTTCCAACTTCAACTGTAGCTAAAAAGTAGTAAGTAGTTGAAAAGTTGCTATTTACCTCAAATTGTCCATGATGAGATTTGGACTCGCAACCTTCGGATTGCTAGACGTTCGAGTTATACGCCCACCCATCCAACCAAAGACTACTTTCATTTTTGCCTTAACCATCTGTCTTATGTATCCGCCAAACCTCACATATCATACTAATTTGAGCGTCCCGGAAAAACATTTACTATGTTACCTATAGCCTATGAGACCAGGCTGAGGCTAGCTATACCACTGCAGCCACACTTCACAAATGTTGATGAGAGTCCACAGATGAGCACCATAGCACCAGAAGATGAACATTCATCACACAATATGTTACAGTAGCATCTTTAAGAGTGTGAAGCCTATTATTGATGGGAAGTCTTCAGACACTCAATTCATAAAAAGTCAATTTATATATGAAAATATAATTTAGGGCCTTTGATAGATTGTTTCTGCTTTAAATATGAGGGATTGGTTTGAATTGGTTTTGAAATGCCAAACAATAACATACTAATAAAAGCATTAGCCGGCGATGTCACCCAACCCACTCTCTTGTGCCATACATCACCACAAACAAATAACCCTCATCACCATTCATTCTAAAAGGTTCCACTTTGAAGTGTGCTTCATTCTTCTGATGACGTTGTGTCAGGATTTTGCCCCGCGGGGACTTTGTGAGAGGGGTGTGCGTGTGTGTCTTAGTAGTGTTGGGTGTTGATTAAGTGTCTGGTGCCCGAGGGGGGATAATGAGAGCTTCTAATTAATGAGGCAGAGCATATCTCAGAGTTACAGGGTCCTATCTGCAGAGAGAAACTATTCTCTCTCTCTAAACACACACATTAAACACACACACACACAATCCTCCTAGCCTCTCAGTGGGGTTCTTCCTCAGCAGCACTGGCCCTGCAGGGAATCCCAGCTGGGACCGTGTCAGTCCAGAGCCCATCCCTGATAAGTGTCCTCTAATAGGGATGGATGGAGGTTAGCATGCCCCTACTGTGATGAGGCCAGGCTCAGTGATCACCCAACAAGCCCCCAGTCAGGGCGGCAGAGATGGCCTCCTTGGGTCTTTTCCCCAGAGAGCCAAGAGGAGCAGTATGGTGCCACTTTGCATGTAACCCATAACACCAACAAATACTACGTAGGGTGAGGGAGGGAGGAAGGCGGTAGGGTCAGCTTACGATGGGGTTTACGGGGCTCACAGATTCCATATTGCACATCAGTCAGCTATCCTATACATCCTCCCAGCTAGAACAAACAGCAGTTTCTCCAGGCTAAAGCCCACCCCAGGCACTCCCTTCCAGGTTAGAGCATCACAGGGACTAAGTGATTCCCTTTCAACATCCCAGCACGCTCTAAAGCTCATACTCATTCTCTAAGTATGTGACATACAAGTCTTATAGCTCAGTACCAAAGCGACTCCCTCGCTCAGAGACGCCTGGTGAGAGAACTGTGAGCGCCAGAAAGACCATCAGATCCGTGGAATCTGACCCGCCTTAACTCAGGTGTACTTCAAGGCGAAGCCTGTTGTCATTAGATTACAAACACAGTGTTATAGACTGTGTATGTGTGTGTGTGTGTGTGTGTGTGTCACTGAGCTAGAATGAATCATTCCAATTCTATGATCAAAACATCAGCAGCCCTGCTAACAAGACAACTCCAGATGTTTTAAAGCCAAGAGCGTTAATTCTAATCAGCCCGTGTGATATTAAACAGAAGTATTTAAACATCTCCTCCTCACAAGAGACGCTCCAGCGTTTAATTTGTCTCACTTCAGCGAGTCTACCACTCATTCTGCTAAAGACATATTATAATATCTTTCTTCTTTATCTATCCTCTCTCCCAACTCGTTCTTTTCCACCCAATTACTGTAATGAAGAAAGGCTTGTTTATCCACCCAAGTGGCTGCAATCCAGAGTTATGCAAAGACGCTATGCAAAGAGAGGGACCTTCAGAGCTGTGTTTAATCATTCAGCGGGCTTGGACATGGATGAAACGGGCTCTGGCATATTGTTTAAATCAGGGCAGCAGTTTAAGAGGCGCTGGGGTTTGACGTCTGCGGCAGGATCAATAATAACAGCACTGTCGCACACAGTGACGCGTGGGAGAGAGATCCTGTGTGGTCCTCCACAGAATCAAATCCACAGAGAGATGGAACAAGACAAGCATTCACAACATCAGCGGGCAGAGAGAGAGCGTGTGTGTTTCTTTGTGTCTACTCTTTTGACAAAGTGTATGTGTCTCTGAGCACAAATACACACGCATGGCTTTGGTCAGACCCACCCTTCTCAGTCCCTCAGTTAGTAAACCCCAAACCAAAATCATGCCTCCCCTTTTCAATGACCTTTCCTCCCTCCATCTCCACCGCACCAAATGTAAAGTCTCCCACAGTCCCATCTTTCATACTCTCTCTCATGTCAAACAGACTGCTTTCTCTGCACTGAGACACACACAGAGAAAGAGACCGAGAGAGACCGAGATACAGAGAGAGAGAGAGAGAGAGACTGAGATACACACAGAGAGAGAGAGAGACTGAGATACACACAGAGAGAGAGAGAGACTGAGATACAGAGAGCGAGAGAGAGAGAGACTGAGATACAGAGAGAGAGAAAGAGAGAGAGAGAGAGAGAGAGACTGAGATACAGAGAGAGAGAAAGAGAGAGAGATAGAAAGACAGATACAGAGAGAGAGAGAGAGAGATACAGAGAGAGAGAGAGAATGAGAGAGAGAGAGAGAATGAGAGAGAGATAGAGAATGAGAGAGAGAGAGAGAGAGAGAGAGATAGAGAGAGACTGAGATACCGAGAGAGAGAGAGAGAGAGAGAGAGATTGAGATACAGAGAGAGAGACCGAGATACAGAGACTGAGATACAGAGAGAGAGAGAGAGAGAGACTGAGAT
This sequence comes from Oncorhynchus clarkii lewisi, assembly GCF_045791955.1. Classification (NCBI taxonomy): domain Eukaryota; kingdom Metazoa; phylum Chordata; class Actinopteri; order Salmoniformes; family Salmonidae; genus Oncorhynchus; species Oncorhynchus clarkii. The sequence goes on from NC_092152.1 coordinate 29,470,277, forward strand.
ACCGAGAGAGAGAGAGAGAGAGAGAGAGAGACAGAGAGAGAGAGAGAGAGACTGAGATACAGAGAGAGAGAGAGAGAGAGACCGAGATACAGAGAGAGAGACAGAGAGAGAGAGAAAACTGAGCTGCACTTCCTAACCTCCTGCCCAATGTTGGACCATATTAGAGATATATGGACCATATACAGTGCCTTGCGAAAGTATTCTGCCCCCTTGAACTTTGCGACCTTTTGCCACATTTCAGGCTTCAAACATAAAGAAATAAAACTGTATTTTTTTGTGAAGAATCAACAACAAGTGGGACACAATCATGAAGTGGAACGACATTTATTGGATATTTCAAACTTTTTTAACGAATCAAAAACTGAAAAATTGGGCGTGCAAAATTATTCAGCCCCTTTACTTTCAGTGCAGCAAACTCTCTCCAGAAGTTCAGTGAGGATCTCTGAATGATCCAATGTTGACCTAAATGACTAATGATGATGAATACAATCCACCTGTGTGTAATCAAGTCTCCGTATAAATGCACCTGCACTGTGATAGTCTCAGAGGTCCGTTAAAAGCGCAGAGAGCATCATGAAGAACAAGGAACACACCAGGCAGGTCCGAGATACTGTTGTGAAGAAGTTTAAAGCCGGATTTGGATACAAAAAGATTTCCCAAGCTTTAAACATCCCAAGGAGCACTGTGCAAGCGATAATATTGAAATGGAAGGAGTATCAGACCACTGCAAATCTACCAAGACTTGGCCGTCCCTCTAAACTTTCAGCTCATACAAGGAGAAGACTGATCAGAGAAGCAGCCAAGAGGCCCATGATCACTCTGGATGAACTGCAGAGATCTACAGCTGAGGTGGGAGACTCTGTCCATAGGACAACAATCAGTCGTATATTGCACAAATCTGGCCTTTATGGAAGAGTGGCAAGAAGAAAGCCATTTCTTAAAGATATCCATAAAAAGTGTTGTTTAAAGTTTGCCACAAGCCACCTGGGAGACACACCAAACATGTGGAAGAAGGTGCTCTGGTCAGATGAAACCAAAATTTAACTTTTTGGCAACAATGCAAAACGTTATGTTTGGTGTAAAAGCAACACAGCTCATCACACTGAACACACCATCCCCACTGTCAAACATGGTGGTGGCAGCATCATGGTTTGGGCCTGCTTTTCTTCAGCAGGGACAGGGAAGATGGTTAAAATTGATGGGAAGATGGATGGAGCCAAAAACAGGACCATTCTGGAAGAAAACCTGATGGAGTCTGCAAAAGACCTGAGACTGGGACGGAGATTTGTCTTCCAACAAGACAATGATCCAAAACATAAAGCAAAATCTACAATGGAATGGTTCAAAAATAAACATATCCAGGTGTTAGAATGGCCAAGTCAAAGTCCAGACCTGAATCCAATCGAGAATCTGTGGAAAGAACTGAAAACTGCTGTTAACAAATGCTCTCCATCCAACCTCACTGAGCTCGAGCTGTTTTGCAAGGAGGAATGGGAAAACACTTCAGTCTCTCGATGTGCAAAACTGATAGAGACATACCCCAAGCGACTTACAGCTGTAATCGCAGCAAAAGGTGGCGCTACAAAGTATTAACTTAAGGGGGCTGAATAATTTTGCACGCCCAATTTTTCAGTTTTTGATTTGTTAAAAAAGTTTGAAATATCCAATAAATGTCGTTCCACTTCATGATTGTGTCCCACTTGTTGTTGATTCTTCACAAAAAAATACAGTTTTATATCTTTATGTTTGAAGCCTGAAATGTGGCAAAAGGTCGCAAAGTTCAAGGGGGCCGAATACTTTCGCAAGGCACTGTATATATTTTTATATAAAATATGACATTTGTAATGTCTTTATTGTTTTGAAACTTCTGTATGTGTAATGTTTAATGTACATTTGTATTGTTTATTTCACTTTTGTATATTATCTACCTCACTTGCAATGGCAATGTTAACATATGTTTCCCATGCCAATAAAGCCCCTTGAATTGAATTGACAGAGAATGAAACTAATAATAGATTTAAGCCATAATACTGTATCGTATTAGTGATCTTTAATACTGAGCACTGGAGTTGATGGAGAATACAATGGAAATTGAATTAAATCAAATGAGTAAAAGTATGTTTTAATGTGCTAATGAAACACATATATCAACTCACGCTGAGCAATAGCAAACAACTGGCAATATTTTCGTTTATATTTTCGGCACAGACTAGCTCCCTCTACCTCTTCCTCTATCGCTCCCTCTACTGCTACCTCTGCCTCCCTCTAGCTCTGCCTCTACCGCTAACTCTGCCTCTATCGCGCCCTCTACTGCTACCTCTGCCTCTATCGCTCCCACTACCGCTACCTCTGCCTCTACCGGTACCTCTGCCTCTATCGCTCCCTCTAGCTCTGACTCTATCGCTCCCTCTTTTGCTACCTCTGCCTCTATCGCTTCCTCTACCTCTGCCTCTATCGCTCCTTCTACCTCTGCCTCTATCGCTTCCTCTACCTCTGCCTCTATCGCTCCTTCTACCTCTGCCTCTATCGCTCCCTCTATCGGTACCTCTGCCTCTACCGATCCCTCTACCGGTACCTCTGCCTCTATCACTCCCTCTAGCTCTACCTCTGCCTCTATCGCTCCCTCTAGCTCTGCCTCCATCGCTCCCTCTAGCTCTGCCTCTATCGCTCCCTCTACCGCTAACTCTGCCTCTATCGCGCCCTCCACTACTACCTCTGCCTCTATCGCTACTTCTAGCTCTGACTCTATCGCTCCCTCTTTTGCTACCTCTGCCTCTATCGCTCCCTCTACCGCTACCTCTTACTCTATCGCTCCCTCTACCTCTACCGGTACCTCTGCCTCTATCGCTCCCTCTAGCTCTGACGCTATCGCTCCCTCTTTTGCTACCTCTGCCTCTATCGCTCCCTCTACCGCTACCTCTGCCTCTATCACTCCCTCTACCGGTACCTCTGCCCCTACCGCTCCCTCTACTGGTACCTCTGCCTCTATCGCTCCCTCTAGCTCTACCTCTGCCTCTACCGCTCCCTCTACTGGTACCTCTGCCTCTATCGCTCCCTCTATCGCTCCCTCTGCCTCTATCGCCCCTTCTACAGCTACATCTGCCTCTATCGCTCCCTCTACCTCTATTGCTCCCTCTATCGCTCCTACTAGCTCTGCCTCTGCCAATATCGCTCCCTCTACCGGTACCTCTGCCTCTATCGCTCCCTCTAGCTCTACCTCTGCCTCTATCGCTCCCTCTACCACTACCCCTGCCTCTATCGCTCCCTCTAGCTCTGCCTCTGCCAATATCGCTCCCTCTACCACTACCCCTGCCTCTATCGCTCTCTCTACCGCTACCACCTCCTCTATCGCTCCCTCTACCGGTACCTCTGCCTCTATCGCTCCCTCTGCCTCTATCGCCCCTTCTACAGCTACATCTGCCTCTATCGCTCCCTCTACCTCTATTGCTCCCTCTATCGCTCCCTCTAGCTCTGCCTCTGCCAATATCGCTCCCTCTACCGGTACCTCTGCCTCTATCGCTCCCTCTAGCTCTACCTCTGCCTCTATCGCTCCCTCTACCACTACCCCTGCCTCTATCACTCCCTCTAGCTCTGCCTCTGCCAATATCGCTCCCTCTACCACTACCCCTGCCTCTATCGCTCCCTCTACCACTACCCCTGCCTCTATCGCTCTCTCTATCGCTCCCTCTACCACTACCCCTGCCTCTATCGCTCTCTCTACCGCTACCTCCTCCTCTATCGATCCCTGTACCTCTACTTCTAACTCTATCGCTCCCTCTAGCTCTACTTCTAACTCTAGCGCTCCCTCTAGCTCTACCTCTGCCTCTATCACTCTCTCTACTGCTACCACTCTCTCTACCGCTACCTCCTCCTCTATCGATCACTGTACCTCTACTTCTAACTCTATCGCTCCCTCTAGCTCTACTTCTAACTCTAGCGCTCCCTCTAGCTCTACCTCTATCACTCTCTCTACTGCTACCACTCTCTCTACCGCTACCTCTGCCTCTATCAATCTCTCTACCGCTCCCTCTGCCTCTATCGCTACCTCTGCCTCTATCACTCCTTCTACCGCTACCTCTATTGCTACCTCTATCACTACCTCTAGCTCTACCTGTACCTCTACCACTACTAACTCAGGTTGTGATTCTTGTTCTGAAGGAATTAGTGGAACCCCTTAAATCCCTGCTGTCTACAGATCAAAGAGTTAAAGCAGGATTAGGATTAATCAGATTTAGTAGAACAGGTGTTAATCCCTTAAATTAGGCATGTACTGGTGGGCCCCAGGCTCTGGTTGCAGACACTCCTCTCTTTCATCTCAACACCTTGTTTTACTTTTCGAACAGAGGGGAAAGCTGAGAACCATTCCAGAGCACCGTCGTCACAATGCAGGCATTAAGTGTCGTCTCTCACACTGAACACCGTCATGACAGGTGCTTCTGTCTTATTGGCACCGCGACGCATGGCTGCTCTATGCGCATGCCATCGTGTTCCTGAGCATACACAGCTGCGCTCCTCACATCCTACAGAGCAGGGTATGTTGTGTGATTTGTGCTGTGTGATTTGTGCTCTTTATTAAAAGGCTGTTTACAGTGTTTTCTCTGGCAGGGTGCAGTGCATACTTCATGAGAGCTAAAATGGGCCTATCCCATTGATGATTATCACATAGAGGCATGCTAACTCGTAAAACACGGGAGAGAAAACAGAGGGGGTTTGAGACTACTCCACTGACAGACAGGAATGCTATAGTCCTTTCCTCTTCAATACACACACAGACACAGACACACACACACACACACACAGCCCTACTGCTCTGGTGTGGTCTCCACAGCCTTGCCACAGCCTTGCCTTTTCTCATCGTATTATTGTCATCCCACGCCTCAGACCAGACCAGCGTTGAGAGCCCTGCTCTACTTCCCCCCCTCCCCCAGCACCACATAAACCATGATTAAAGTGGTGGGAGAGAACTGTGGCACAAAAACGAATAACAACACCTGTGATGGAAAGCAAAATCGCTTATTCTGCCATTAACCAATTCTGTATGAATGTATGAGCTTCTCACTGACCTTTAAACTTCTCCCCTTTTTATTCACCCATCTTTTAATTCAACCATATGAAGCTAAATCCAGCTAATTAGCGGTTTGACAAGAGAAGTTGAACTGGTGCAGCCCCTCCCCACAGAGCTCCTGTCTGTCTGACTCTGCACTGCACACTCCTTCCAGCATGCTTCCTGCCTGCCACAGGAACCATCTTGGCCACTGCAGTGCTTGCCCCCCGGTCCCAGTCTGTTGTCCCAGTCTAGGAGCTGCTAGGAGCTGCTGCCATCTGGCTGGGCTGGTAACAGCCGGCCTCCTCGCTCTCCCCTACTGGCCTGCTGAACACAGGAAGACAACCCAGGGAATGTCACACTGTGATATGGAAGAACACAAAGTATAGTAACAATACCTAGAAACAGTGGAGGCACAGAGGCATGGATATATAGAGCAATGGATAAGGGTGTGAGAGAGAAAGAGAGAAAGAGAGAAGGGAGAGAGGAGGAGAGAGGAGAAAGGAGGAGAGAGGAGGATAGAGGACGAGAGGAGGAGAGAGGAGGAGATAGGAGAGAGGAGGAGAGAGGAGAGAGGAGGAGAGGAGGAGAGAGGAGAGAGGAGAGAAGGAGAGAGGAGGAGAGGAGGAGAGAGAAAGAGAAAAGGGATAGAGGAGGAGAGAGGAGAGAGGAGGAGAGAGGAAGGGAGAGGAGGAGAGAGGAGAGAGAGGAGGAGAGAGGAGGAGAGAGGAGGAGAGGAGGAGAGAGGAGAGAAGGGAGAGAGGAGGAGAGAAGGGAGAGAGGAGAGAGGAGAGGAGGAGAGAGGAGAGATGAGGAGAGAAGGGAGAGAGGAGGAGAGAGGAGGAGAGGAGGAGAGAGAAGGTAGAGAGGAGGAGAGGGAAAAGGACAGTGCTTTGCTTTGGCTGCCACAATCAACAGGACACAATGACCATACTTTCCTTTCCCTCCATGGTGCGGACATGGGGGTGTGCATGTGTGTGTTCATGTGCACAATTCTGCTCTTCACAAACAGATCCTGACAGCTCACAGCTGGAATGAAAGTACCATGTACCCACAATTCAGGAGTAATTCCCAGAACCAAGGCCGGATGGGCATCCACAGGAGATGACCGCTCTGGAAGGTCAACAGAAGGTTGTAGAACAACAGACTGACTCGTATATAGCCTAGAACAAGCCACAGGGGTTTAACTAGTAGACAGCACAAGCCACAGTGGTTTAACTAGTTTAGAGAACAAGCAAGATTTCAGTGTTTTCCATAAGCGCTGTCTGTCAACTAAATAGCTGAGAACAGACTCATTGTCAGCAAGCTACTTTTTCCACTTGATTCATTTACTAGGCTTCTTTTCATTTAAAAGTTTAAATTCACTAGTCAGAAAAGTCTGTGTAGCCTTCTCCCGCTAGAATGAACGATATGCATTTTCTAGTGATCTATTGACAGGACAGGCGCCTGTCAGTCACAAAGCAATGATGACAGGGATACAGTGCTGGTATGTCAGTCTGCTGTCTGTCCTGCCTCTCTGTACTGGTGTTATTTTTGTGCGCTCTGGTTGGGTGCAGTCAAATTTATGTTCACGGAGGAGGGAGAGCATGATGCTTCTTCATCGTCTCCTGTGATTGAATTTACACGTCCCATGTAATGTAAGTGGTAACGATAAGTTGAAATCCACTTAATTACTGTTTTGTGGCACATTCATTTATTTTGTTTTGCGTGTTTCATGGGCCTACTATAGCCAGCCATGGAGTCGGGGCACATAGGTTATTTACTATGCTTTGATTGACGACCAAACACTAATTTATGACTCATTTATAAAAGGTGTCGAACTGAATGAATAAAGTCAATATCCTATATCTCTTCGCTATTCATAAATCATACAACTGATATCACATCAGGAAAAGCAAACCAAAAATCTTGTTTTTATTTTCCTAGGATTCAAAGCCCATGTTGAAAATTGTGAGTGGCTGCTGAAGTGACTTGTCAGTGTAGCCTAGTAATGTTTGTGATGGAACAGCTCTTTTTGAATGGTTCTTTTAGGTGAACGGAACTGAATCGCATCGGTGAGAGAGCCGTTCATTTGACTCCCTAATACTGGTAAGCTACTACTGCTTTTTGGTGATTATCTGCAGAAAAATGAGGGAAACGTTCCATGAAAATGTTGCAGGAACAATAGGTAGTGGAGAGAGAATCTCATTCTTGTCCAAAATAAATTCTAATTAAACAGCATGAAGGTTACAAAAAGTTATGTCATGATATTTACCAGTGTTGTATTTGAAACCAACACCGGAGCAAATCGAGTCTGAATCAAGACCAAGACCGGAGGAGGGGTGAGACCAAGTAAAGACCAAGACCGGAGGAGGGGTGAGACCAAGTAAAGACCAAGACCGGAGGAGGGGTGAGACCAAGTAAAGACCAAGACCGGGAGGGGTGAGACCAAGTAAAGACCAAGACCGGGAGGGGTGAGACCAAGTAAAGACCAAGACCGGAGGAGGGGTGAGACCAAGTAAAGACCAAGACCGGGAGGGGTGAGACCAAGTAAAGACCAAGACCGGGAGGGGTGAGACCAAGTAAAGACCAAGACCGGAGGAGGGGTGAGACCAAGTAAAGACCAAGACCGGGAGGGGTGAGACCAAGTAAAGACCAAGACTGGAGGAGGGGTGAGACCAAGTAAAGACCAAGACTGGAGGAGGGGTGAGACCAAGTAAAGACCAAGACCGGAGGAGGGGTGAGACCAAGTAAAGACCAAGACCGGAGGAGGGGTGAGACCAAGTAAAGACCAAGACCGGAGGAGGGGTGAGACCAAGTAAAGACCAAGACCGGAGGAGGGGTGAGACCAAGTAAAGACCAAGACCGGGAGGGGTGAGACCAAGTAAAGACCAAGACCGGGAGGGGTGAGACCAAGTAAAGACCAAGACCGGAGGAGGGGTGAGACCAAGTAAAGACCAAGACTGGAGGAGGGGTGAGACCAAGTAAAGACCAAGACTGGAGGAGGGGTGAGACCAAGTAAAGACCAAGACCGGAGGAGGGGTGAGACCAAGTAAAGACCAAGACCGGAGGAGGGGTGAGACCAAGTAAAGACCAAGACCGGAGGAGGGGTGAGACCAAGTAAAGACCAAGACCGGAGGAGGGGTGAGACCAAGTAAAGACCAAGACCGGAGGAGGGGTGAGACCAAGTAAAGACCAAGACTGGAGGAGGGGTGAGACCAAGTAAAGACCAAGACCGGAGGAGGGGTGAGACCAAGTAAAGACCAAGACCGGAGGAGGGGTGAGACCAAGTAAAGACCAAGACCGGAGGAGGGGTGAGACCAAGTAAAGACCAAGACCGGAGGAGGGGTGAGACCAAGTAAAGACCAAGACCGGAGGAGGGGTGAGACCAAGTAAAGACCAAGACCGGAGGAGGGGTGAGACCAAGTAAAGACCAAGACCGGAGGAGGGGTGAGACCAAGTAAAGACCAAGACCGGAGGAGGGGTGAGACCAAGTAAAGACCAAGACCGGAGGAGGGGTGAGACCAAGTAAAGACCAAGACCGGAGGAGGGGTGAGACCAAGTAAAGACCAAGACCGGAGGAGGGGTGAGACCAAGTAAAGACCAAGACCGGAGGAGGGGTGAGACCAAGTAAAGACCAAGACCGGAGGAGGGGTGAGACCAAGTAAAGACCAAGACCGGAGGAGGGGTGAGACCAAGTAAAGACCAAGACTGGAGGAGGGGTGAGACCAAGTAAAGACCAAGACTGGAGGAGGGGTGAGACCAAGTAAAGACCAAGACTGGAGGAGGGGTGAGACCAAGTAAAGACCAAGACTGGAGGAGGGGTGAGACCAAGTAAAGACCAAGACCGGAGGAGGGGTGAGACCAAGTAAAGACCAAGACCGGAGGAGGGGTGAGACCAAGTAAAGACCAAGACCGGAGGAGGGGTGAGACCAAGTAAAGACCAAGACCGGAGGAGGGGTGAGACCAAGTAAAGACCAAGACCGGAGGAGGGGTGAGACCAAGTAAAGACCAAGACCGGAGGAGGGGTGAGACCAAGTAAAGACCAAGACCGGAGGAGGGGTGAGACCAAGTAAAGACCAAGACCGGAGGAGGGGTGAGACCAAGTAAAGACCAAGACCGGAGGAGGGGTGAGACCAAGTAAAGACCAAGACCGGAGGAGGGGTGAGACCAAGTAAAGACCAAGACCGGAGGAGGGGTGAGACCAAGTAAAGACCAAGACCGGAGGAGGGGTGAGACCAAGTAAAGACCAAGACCGGAGGAGGGGTGAGACCAAGTAAAGACCAAGACCGGAGGAGGGGTGAGACCAAGTAAAGACCAAGACCGGAGGAGGGGTGAGACCAAGTAAAGACCAAGACCGGGAGGGGTGAGACCAAGTAAAGACCAAGACCGGAGGAGGGGTGAGACCAAGTAAAGACCAAGACCGGAGGAGGGGTGAGACCAAGTAAAGACCAAGACCGGAGGAGGGGTGAGACCAAGTAAAGACCAAGACCGGAGGAGGGGTGAGACCAAGTAAAGACCAAGACCGGGAGGGGTGAGACCAAGTAAAGACCAAGACCGGAGGAGGGGTGAGACCAAGTAAAGACCAAGACCGGAGGAGGGGTGAGACCAAGTAAAGACCAAGACCGGAGGAGGGGTGAGACCAAGTAATGACCGAGACCGGAGGAGGGGTGAGACCAAGTAAAGACCAAGACCGGAGGAGGGGTGAGACCAAGTAAAGACCAAGACCGGAGGAGGGGTGAGACCAAGTAAAGACCAAGACCGGAGGAGGGGTGAGACCAAGTAAAGACCAAGACCGGAGGAGGGGTGAGACCAAGTAAAGACCGAGACCGGGAGGTGGACAAGGGGTGCGAGATTGAGAACAGAAAAATGTGAGTCCAATTCAAGACCATGATTAGAATTTTGTCAAATCACCACCATAAGAGTTCAAAATGTCCAGTATTTCTGTGTTCATATTTCAGAACAACATATGGATTCTTTAGACATTCAGAAAAGTGAAAAAATGCATACTGAGGGAAATTATTACTAACCCAAAACACAGTGGGGAACAACGGGTCTTCAACGCTTTCAGAGAGGGGCTAAGGATTTATAAAATAATTATTATAATAATAATAATAATAATGTTATGATTATTTTCAATGATGTTGTGATTTATTCTCCTCAGATTTGGTTGGAAAGGACAGGGTTGACACTGAAGAGAAGAAAAACAATTCTTTGCTCGTCTCTGAGAAGATAAATCTAGCTAGCTAAGTCAGCCATCAGAAGATAGATAAAGGTATCTAGATAAAGGTATCTGCCATTCTACCATATTAGGGCAACATTTTGGAGTGACAGTGGAATCAACCAATCACATTTTGACTTGATGGGTGAGACCGTTTTTACAAAAATGTATGGAAACTTCTGCCTTCTTGAAGGCTAACAGGTCACTGCGCAACAGCAAGCAGTAATTTTCCCTAGCTCAGGGCTGCCCAACCCTCTTCCTGGAGATCTACTGTCCTGTATGTTTTCAGTCCAACCCTAATTTAGCATATCTGATTAAGCTAGTTAAGGTCTTGTTGAGCAGCTAATTAGTAGAATCAGGTGTGTTAAATTGGGGTTGGACTGAAAACCCACCGGACGGTAGATCTCCAGGAAGAGGGTTGGGCAGCCCTGGTCTAGCTAGCTAGCTTTTGTTGTCAGCGGCTGGAGCAGGTGTTATCAAAGAGGATGTTGTTGATAATTTGTTAGCTTCTTCCCTTTCAAGAATAGCTTTCAACAAGAAGTTAAGTCTCAAATGATCATCATCTGGTGAGTGGAACGGTGTTTTTTTATTGTAGCATGCTTGCTGTTGTTAGCCATCTCTTTGAAAATAACTTGTGTGTGAAACATTGTTGCATTTAAAGTGGAACTGACAGCCTTTTAGCAACAAAATCTGTTCATATACACCCCCAGGAAGAATACAGACGCTTTTTAAAGCGACCACTTAGATATGGTCATTTTCAAGTTTTTATAAATTCTTAGTGTTTGGGAACTACGTATCCTAAGGCATTTGTGAAAATTCTATAGCAATATAGAGTGGGAAAACGGCCGTGCGTTTGGACAATTAATAGACACTGCAGTAAATAAAACCTAATAAAAACATCTGTCTTGTCCCGGACCGGAGTCTACACAGACCGGTGTGCTATAGCCAATTAGAGCTACAATAGGCCTTTTATACAAACAAGCTGTTTGCCACACAGGCCTGCCATCACTCACTTTGAAAAGAACTGTGTGTTTACAGTCAGTTGCAACAGCGCATCTTTAGATCATTAAAACTTATTTGCCAAAAGTCACAAAATACACCTGAATGGATTTCTGAAAATATGTAAACACCACATGAGTCCTCTTACATTTGTGAACTTTACAGTCTTATTGATCTAACAACCATGATAAGGTAGGTTCTCTCTCCCTCCCTCAGTTATGCACATCAATAAGATCAACCACTAATGCTAGCCAGAGCAAGATGAGCTAAAATCTAACGAAGGAGCATTACTAGTTGGCCATGAAAATTGCACTAATAAACGATGGGGAATTGTAGCCTCTTGTCCTTCTGCAGCTTGCCTGCCAATGCATGCTTGTCCCAACCAAGCACCCAAGCTAACTGGCTAAAGTTGGTTAGAATGCTAGCTAGCTACTTCCAGACACAAATGAGGGAACACCTCACTCCGACCATTTTACTCACCATAGCAGAGTTGGTTAGGCTGTTTACATGTTATCTAGACCGTTCTCGGCTAACTATGACTTATTTTGACTATGTTTACTGACACCTGTCATATTCAGCAGGTGTTGCGCGTTTGAAATTCATCAATTGTTCTGCGCTCTGGCACACTCAGATGAGAGTGCGCTGAAATCGGAGTAGATAACTGGATAACAGTCGTTGAAGTTCTTGCTAGCTAGCCAAATTACACCTGCATCTCTAGCTGTGTCTAGCCACCAAAAAACAATATGAGGGGGAAAAGTCACTCACTCACCCACTCCTCAATGACATGACATCCTCCTAGCAGCTAGCTATCTAGCTAACATTATACTCAGTGTTTTAGATATGCTAGCCTATTAGCCACGTGATGACTGACTTGTGATCATTGACCTTGCTAGTTTGATTGTATTGACATCCCCAGCCTTAGTTACATTTGTTTGTTTTTGTCCAGAATATTGAGTCATTGAAACTGAAACAGTGCATCTAGAATGGAGGCAGCAAATAACGTACCAGGCCAGCTGTGTTTTACAGCAACATATTTTTTTGGACTACCAAGAAATGTATTGGTGAATTATATTAATCATGCTTTAAAATAATATTTAGTGCAATTGTAAATCATATATTGTATTGAGAAGAAAGAACAACTTAAATGAATGTGCAGGTGAGTTAAAGAGAGACTTTCCATCAAATCTCCCCATAGTGCGGATATTAATGATGTGCAACACCCCCCCACCCCCATATTTTATTGAAATAATTAAAATAGACATACCTTTTTAAGTATTACTTACTAAAGAATTTCTAAATAAAACAGATGAAATGGACTTTAACACACTTGTGTGTGAAATCCTATGCCATAACCCCATGGGGAGGAGGCTTACCCCCGGGAACCTTCTCTTCAAACAACATTTCATGAAATAACAAAAAAAGTGTAAACTGTAGCCATTTATTTCCCTTTATAGTTTATTCACATAAGCATGACCTTCATCCACATACACTTTTTTTCTCCAAACATTGCTTTTTTGTGTCAGCCATTAGACATTGTTCTTAGGGGGGCTAGTTACCCCCTAGTACCCTATTCATTTGGCCTGGCAAAGGGTTTTATGCTCTGACTCAATGGAAGCTGATAACTATGAGATTTTTTTACTCAGCTGGTCTTGGGAAGAAATGACGAGTCCTCACTGTCCGAGACTGAGTCAAGACAAATGTATTCAACACCGAGACAAGACAGAGACACTCAATATGTGGTATCGACCGGTCTCGAGTACTACAAGACTGATATTTACAGTGCCCTCTGTAATTATTTTTCTTATTTTGGCTCAATACTGGAAAAGTTTGAATTTAATATCAAACATTGACTGAGGTTAAAGTACAGACTGTAAGCTTGAATTATTTTCATCAATATCAGGTGAACAGTTTCGAAATTACAGCACTTTTTGTACATAGTCCCCATTTAAGGGGACCAAAAGTATTGGGACAAATTCCCTTATGTGTTTTAAAGTAGTAAAAATGTATTTGGTCCCATATTGATAGCAGACAATGACTACATCAAGCTTGTGACTCTACAAACTTGTTGGATGCATTTGCTGTTTGTTTTGCTTGTGTTTCAGATTACTTTGTTCCCAATAAAAATTAATGATAAATAATCTATTGAATGAAGAAGAAATGCATCACTGTTCCATTAAATACGAAGGGCACTGTATATGGTATTATTAAATATATTGATATAGGCCATCTGCACACTCTTCTCTCTCTGTCTCTCCATCTCTGTCTGGAGTAGTTCTATTGGTGCCCAGTTTCTCTGTCTGGAGTAGTTCTATTGGTGCCCAGTTTCTCTGTCTGGAGTAGTTCTATTGGTGCCCAGTTTCTCTGTCTGGAGTAGTATAATTGGTGCCCAGTTTCTCTGTCCTTACTCCTCATTCTATTTCATGCCTCATCCTCCTTTCTCTCAGCAATCATCCATCACCACAGAGCCCTCCCCTAAATGCCCTCTCACCCTCTAACCTCTGCAGCCAGGCAGACCTGACTGTTGCTAGTCTCCAGCACTGACAGACAGACACACTCCTCTTCTCTCCTCCGTGACTCATCACTTCATCATTTGTTATTCAGAAGACTTCCAAGACTGCCTCACATTGAGACATATGGGGACAATACAGCAACACTAATGAACTATATGCTACAATACAATCAGTATGATGTAATGCCACTTGTCAAGAGATTTAATGAACATTCACGACAACACGTAACTAATGGATTTGCAATATCATGACGCACGCAGCAGTGTTTAATCTGATGGTGGTGGCATATTTGCTAACTAAATTAAATCACTGTGACATACTCTTGAATCATCCTCATAAACTGCAACTCAAAATGACATTATTGAATCATCATCACAATAAACTATTACTCGCAGGCCCGAAATCAAGTTTAATGGATGCTTTATTTTTTACAAAACACTGAACATGTACCAATAAGAAATGTAAATAAATGACAAATCACAAACCCCCATAGCTGGAGAGACAGCTATGTATTTAAGTTTCCTGTGTCCCTTGGCGCTTTTTCACTATACTTTCAGAGAGAGGCATAAACTTTGAGTTAGCCGAGGCCATGGTGGACCTCCACACTGGAAAAACAAGAGGTTTCAAACAGCACAATCAAAGAGCATCAGGGCTGCAGCTAACAGCTCAGGGCTCTCCCCTCTCCTCTCCTCTCCTCTCCCCTCCCTCCCTCCTCTCCCTCCCTGAGTTGGAATCACAGTGGAGTGCCTCCATCTCCCTGTACACAGCCTCCCTCCCTGTTGTTTGATCTGGTTGGAGGCGAAGGGATGATGTAATGGTGGTGAAAGCTGATTTTGACACTTGAGGAGTTTCCACCCCTGTCCCAGCTTCATCTTCCCACAACCCACCACACCCCCCAAAGGGGTTGGCCACTCCTAGAACTCCCCCCAAAGGGAAACAACAGATGTGTCTATGCTCTGGGCATCAATCATCCACAATCTTTCATTGCATGACGTCACACACAGAGAGACTGACTGATACTGTGTACTGTAGAGAGATAAACAGAGAAATATAAAACACAAACATACAGAGACACATGCACTCATATACAGTACATTTGGAAATATTAAGACCCCTGGACTTTTTCCACTTTTCCACAGCCTTATACAGTACCAGTCAAAAGTTTGGACACACCTACTCATTCAAGGGTTTTTCTTTATTTTTACTATTTTCTACATTTTAGAATAATAGTGAAGACATCAAAACTATGAATTAACACATGGAATCATGTACTAAACAAAGTGTTAAACAAATCTAAATATATTTTATATTTGAGATTCTTCAAAGTAGCCACCCATTGCCTTGATGACAGTTTTGCACACTCTTGGCATTCTCTCAACCAGCTACATGAGGTAGTCACCTGGAATGCTTTTCCAACAGTCTTGAAGGAGATCCCACATATGCTGAGCACTTGTTTGCTGCTTTTCCTTCACTCTGCGGTCCAACTCATCCTAAACCATCTCAATTGGGTTGAGGTCGGGTGATTGTAGAGGCCATGTCATCTGATGCAGCACTCCATCACTCTCCTTCTTGGTCAAATAGCCCTTACACAGCCTAAGATGTGTATTTTGGGTCATTGTCCTGTTGAAAAACAAATGATAGTCCCACTAAGCGCAAACCAGATGGGATGGCGTATGGCTGCAGAATGCTGTGGGAGCCATGCTGGTTGTGTGCCTAGAATTCTAAATAAATCACAGACAGTGTCACCTGCAAAGTACACACACCATCACACCTCCTCCTCCATGCTTCATGGTGGGAAGCACACATGCGGAGATCATCCGTTCACCTACTCTGAGTCTCACAAAGACACGGCGGTTGGAACCAAAAATCTCAAATTTGGACTCATCAGACAAAAGGTCAGATTTCACGCGTGTTTCTTGGCTCATGCAAGTTTCTTCTTCTTATTGGTGGCCTTTAGTAGTTGTTTCACCCCACTCTGAGAACCTGCTCCAGAGCGCTCAGGACTTCATCAATGGTCTCTCTGTACTTTGCTCCGTTCATCTTTCCCTTGATCCTGACTAGTCTCACATTCATGTCACTGGAAAAACATCCCCACAGTATGATGCTCCCACCACCATGCTTCACCGTAAGGATGGTGCCAGGTTTCCTCCAAACTTCTTCCATTTAAGAAGGCCACTGTGTTCTTGGGGACCTTCAATCCTGCAGAAATATTTTGGTACCCTTCCTCAGATCTCTATATCTGAGCTCTATGGACAATTCCTTTGACCTCACGGCTTCGTTTTTGGGTGTCTTTCCAAATCATGTCATGTACAATCAATTGAATTTACCACAGGTGGACTCCAATCAAGTTGTAGAAACATCTCAAGGATGATGAATGGGAACAGGATGCACCTGAGCTCAATTTCGAGTCTCATAGCAAAGGGTTTGTTTACGTATGTAAATAAGGTATTTCTGCTTTTGTCATTATGGGGTATTTTGTGTAGACTGAGGATTTAAAAACATTTTTTTTTTTTTTTAGAATAAGGCTGTAACTAAATTTGGAACAAGGGGTCTGAATACTTTACAAATGCACTGTATATCACTTGTCACAGATGTGGAGGAAAAAAGGCTGTAGGTGCAGAAGTGCCACTTCAGGTGTGGGACCTGTAATTAGTAACATCTCACTCAGAACTGGGTCTGATCACTCTCCAACTGCAATGGAAAAACTGGCCATTTTCCCTGCTAATAATAAGTCAGACCCATACAGTGCTGTATGAAGTGGGAGAATGAGAAATGAGTGTGGTATAAAGAGGAAATACGAGAACAAAACAAGATGTGCTTCCACATCAAAACTGTCATCCGAGCACATCGCCTCACATTTCACTTCTAAACTGACTTCTGACATTGGAATTCTGGCTGTAAATGTTTGCAGGTTCCTTCCATAGTCTTATGCCTTTAGTTCATCAGTGAAGCCTAAAGGAGCACCTCCAAGCATGGGAGTTATGGTTGCCTGGTGAGTCTGGGGAATGAGGATCCTCTGGGTGTGAGTATAAGATGGAGGTTTAAAAGTGTTCTCACGCACAAGAGGGAGAGAGAGAGAGAGATCTCTGAGTGCTCAGCCAGGACAGGGTGAATGTCCTCCAGCTGCTGCTGACTCTCTGAGACCTGATCACTGCATTCCTCTCTTCACAGCCTGCCTGGCTGCTGCACAGGACATGTGACCACACTGCAAGATTACACAGATCAAAGCCAAGAAAGAACCACAAATCTCCACACAAGACAGGGAGAGTGAAAGAGGGGAAAAAGAGAGAGAGCGGGAGAGCGAGACAGAAAGAGAGAGAGTGTGTTGGTTGCATGAGCACATCTTTATGTATAGGCCTATGTGTATGCATAGTGGGGGACACTGATATGATAGGCATGGCATTAAGACCATCAATTTGGTTTAGCAACAGTGGTGGGATGCAGCAGAGTTGGGGGGCACTTACCAAGCAGTCACACACATTTCTGTAGAAGGGATAATGTTCCATTGAGCTCTGCAGCCCTATCAATCCATCCAGATGTGTTCCATTGAGCTCTGCAGCCCTATCATTCCATCCAGATGTGTTCCATTGAGCTCTGCAGCCCTATCATTCCATCCAGATGTGTTCCATTGAGCTCTGCAGCCCTATCATTCTATCCAGATGGTATTGAGAGCAGCTTTGACACTCCG
Source organism: Oncorhynchus clarkii lewisi (assembly GCF_045791955.1). NCBI lineage: Eukaryota > Metazoa > Chordata > Actinopteri > Salmoniformes > Salmonidae > Oncorhynchus > Oncorhynchus clarkii. Next base: position 29,487,718 of record NC_092152.1, read on the forward strand.
GTAAAAGCTCTACAGCTGCTTTGCCAACCCCAAATCGCCCTGACCTAAATCTGCTCCTCTCAGCCAGGGTAGAGGGCTAAGGAGAGGACCATTTAGACAGCTCCACATCATCCTCCTTCCTCCCACACCCAATGACCAAGGCCAAACACAGGAAACAGCGGTCCAGAGATGTTTTTATGAAACCAGCACCACCAGTCAGTGTGTGTCTTACTTACAAAGGTAGAAATAAAATCCCTCAAAACACAATACACACCCCGAATATCACAAATCATAAATGATAGATGTCTAGGAAAATGGATAGCAATCTATAATGATGCACCATACGATGCAGGCTGTCTGAATACTATAAACGACCCAGTCAAGGAGAACGCATTGTGTACACTATCATAGTCCTTCTATCAGCTTACAAACCCAGGCCTGGCATGGAGCCCGGAGGAGAGGGAGTCAACAGATGCCATCCAAAACACAGCACCCTGCATCATGGAGCACCAGCGGGCAAGGCCCATATCAAATGCACAGCCATCTGAAGGAGGGAGCCCCTCACCAGGCTATAGTGGGTTCAAAACCATGGGGGTAGGCCACGCCCTACGCACACAGCCCTGCCCAGTTAGAGAAGACAGGTTACGTAAGTAATCTCTTTTAGTCACCTGTCCTGAGCCCCAGGAGGCTCAGAGGATGTCCCACCTCCATCTCAGCAGCAGGAAGGGAGGACACGCCTGCCTCTGTTGCCCACGTCCCATCCTATCTCAGCACAAAACAGGCAGGCTTCTCAGAGCATTAATAACCAACTATCAGGGAACTCCATAGCTAGTCTACAGCATGGTGTGGAGAGAAGGGGTTCTGTAAATGAATCCTGATGTTGTGAGGAGAAACACCGAGTTCAAAAGGTAAGGAGCTTCATTCACTATCTCTTTGTTTACTTTCATGTCCACATCTTTCATCACCACCGGCTATAGAGAGGGACAACGACAGATAGATGGATAGTTGGACTAATAGATGGATAGGCAGAGAGACAGACCAATGGAGAGATAAAGAGATGAGAAACATTGTAGATTTAAAAATGGTGAGACAGAGAAATAGTAACAGACAGAGTGAAATATTACAAGGATGTCTGGATGTATTTCCGAAGACAAATCATCAGTTAGCTTTTTTAAAAAGCTGACTGTGAGCTCTGGCACGTATCTTTACGTGTACTGTCATCTTTTCCATTCAAATGAATCTGTTCCAGCAATAGAAAATGATTGTGTGGTGCCAGCCTCAAAACATCCCCCTCAAAACGTAGACCGCTTTTGTTTAAAAGGGCGAAAACGTCATCTTGGCAAGCAAAAATCTTGTTAACACCCACCCCCACAGACTTGTGTATGACTATCAAATTGGAAATACTGATGAAAATAACTCCTTCATTCAGCTGCTAGAATTATGTGTGTGTGAAATAAGAAATGTGCAATCACCTCTTCAATAACAAGCTCAATATCCCCGATTACAGAGCGCTGACTACCTCTGTTCAACAGGAGCTAGCTGCCCATGAAAGTCTTCATCTGCAAGGCAGGGGAGATGAAGGACGGGGGGTAAGTTTGCAATGGCCCTGTGGGATGTTGCATCTCAGTGGGAAAGTAGAGCAGCGTTGGTGAAACTCCTGTATTGATGTGTTTGACAGTGACATCTGTGCTGCTATTGATCCGCTTATTGACTGCTAATGCTGCCCGCCCACTTTCTCTGGAGACCCACAATGCACCGCTGGCAAAAAAAGATACTACATGCAATCACAGGCAAATAAACACTCATACACAAATACACATGCAACCAAAAACCGAGCGACACATTGTAATAGCAGGCTACCAAGCAAGGAAGGCTATGAATTTAATGAACACGATCAAGGAAATTGCATGGAGGGTAAAGAGAAATGTTTTGAGTGCATCAGGCATCAGAGGACATTTGAGCAACAGTCACAGTAAGCGCCTCTCTACAGATGTCCCCTAACCCAAAACAACTGTGTCATCCCCGCCCCTACAGTCACCATTTTTACCCACCTCCTCCTTCTACAAAAGAGTCTCAGAGGAAGAAGGGCTGCGTTCAACAACAAATAGCTACTGGTCTGAGAGAGAGCGTGATTTGGCAAAAGTGAAATTAGCGCAGCAAAATAACACAATTTGAAGAACTGTGAAGTCGAGCCAGGGAGATCAAAATAGTAGAAAAAGGAGAGGACAAAAATGTAAAAAGGAAGAGTGAGACATGGTAACAAATATGCCCCCTTACTGCATGCTTGACAGCACACAGTGCCTCCTGCTGGGCGTCAGAGAAAATACCCTACAGGACTGACTCATATCAGCTCTCACAGTGACTCAGAGAGCCAGGGCCACACAGTACCGCTCACCACATCACTGAAGTCATACTGAAGTGCCACGTGTGAACTGGAGGATGACCCATTGAATAGCATTGTACAAAACACAAATATTCCCCTCTTTCTCTCCTTCTGTCCATTTATCTCTTCCTCTCTTTCATTAGGGCCCTCACATCTCACCAGCGTTTTCACACTTTGTTGTTGGTGTGCTCACTGCTCACTTCTCACACAAGCCTTTAGAGTTGGAAACCGGAGCTCGCTATATGACGTGTGAAATAAAATAGCGACACACCCTAACTGAACCTGAAAACACATCACGTTACAGATAAGAGGAACTACTGCATTACCATAGCAACTGTCAGCCACGTACCCGGAGGGCTGGGGGACAGCAGTAGAAGAAAGGAAAGAATGGAGAGAATGAAATGGAGTAGAGAGAACGAAGTGGGCAAAGGATGGAGAGAGATGAGAGTGAGAAATGGAGGAATGAACAGACTGAAGAGAGTGCGAGAAGGAGTAAGTGATGGTTAGATGCAGGGTGCAATTAAGCTGTGTAACAGGTTTTTACCAGGTGAGCAAAGCGGAGGGGAACAGCTATGGAGTTGCAGGCAGGCGTGTGTCTCAGTAGGACTGTGAACAGGACAGAGCTAATACCAGTCCAGGTCTACCTCTACCTACGCTACAGTATGGTGTCCCATTGAACCGCTCCACTACGCTACAGTATGGTGTCCCATTGAATCGCTCCACTACGCTACAGTATGGTGCTCCATTGAACCGCTCCACTATGCTACAGTATGGTGTCCCATTGAACCGCTCCACTATGCTACAGTATGGTGTCCCATTGAACCGCTACAGTATGCTGTCCCATTGAACCGTTCCACTACGCTACAGTATGGTGTCCCATTGAACCGCTCCACTACGCTACAGTATGGTGTCCCATTGAACCGCTCCACTACGCTACAGTATGGTGTCCCATTGAACCGCTCCACTACGCTACAGTATGGTGTCCCATTGAACCGCTCCACTACGCTACAGTATGGTGTTCCATTGAACCGCTCCACTATGCTACAGTATGGTGTCCCATTGAACCGCTCCACTATGCTACAGTATGGTGTTCCATTGAACCGCTCCACTACGCTACAGTATGGTGTCCCATTGAACCGCTCCACTATGCTACAGTATGGTGTCCCATTGAACCGCTCCACTATGCTACAGTATGGTGTTCCATTGAACCGCTCCACTACGCTACAGTATGGTGTCCCATTGAACCGCTCCACTACGCTACAGTATGGTGTCCCATTGAACCGCTCCACTATGCTACAGTATGGTGTTCCATTGAACCGCTCCACTACGCTACAGTATGGTGTTCCATTGAACCGCTCCACTACGCTACAGTATGGTGTCCCATTGAACCGCTCCACTATGCTACAGTATGGTGTTCCATTGAACCGCTCCACTACGCTACAGTATGGTGTTCCATTGAACCGCTCCACTACGCTACAGTATGGTGTCCCATTGAACCGCTCCACTATGCTACAGTATGGTGTTCCATTGAACCGCTCCACTACGCTACAGTATGGTGTTCCATTGAACCGCTCCACTACGCTACAGTATGGTGTTCCATTGAACCGCTCCACTACGCTACAGTATGGTGTCCCATTGAACCGCTCCACTATGCTACAGTATGGTGTTCCATTGAACCGCTCCACTACGCTACAGTATGGTGTTCCATTGAACCGCTCCACTACGCTACAGTATGGTGTGCCATTGAAACGCTCCACTACGTTATTCCCTCCTGACACGGTCTGCTTTCACCACTAAAACCACTGCAGTTCTTTCCCTGGCTCCTGATAAGTGACGTGATTAATTGCCGTACTAAACGCTGATGACCTCTCTCACAAGACGTCAGAGACCAGGACTTATATTAAGCAAATGTCAAGAAGAGAGAGTAGATACTCGTTTTCATGAATGATTGACGTAATCGGAGCTTCTGTTGTTGTGAATGTGACCGGGAGGGTGGTTAAGAGAGTGTACTGAGCCATGATGCTACATAGCATTCTGCACTCTGCCCATGAAGAACCACACAACGTCTCTGAAATCCGCACCTTCCAGTGGCAGCTGGAGGCAGGCCAGGGGAGAGTGTGGAGGAGAGGGGGCTGCCGTGGATCAGCTAAATGTGAGCATCTGGAGCAGCGGGCTGGTCTCTGCCGGCTACAGCCCTCCGGCTCAGAGTGGCAGTGCCAACGCAGCCGTAGACACCGCCCGCCAACGCCATGTTTATTTTTACACCAGCTGGTGACCAAACAGGAACCGGCTGAGGCGGCCAAGACATTGACAGACCAAACAATATGTGGAAAAGGGGAGGAGGGAGAGAGGGTGGGAAGAGGGAGAAATAGAGGGCCGAACATGGAGCCCTGGGAGCAGGTGGACCTCCTCCCTGCTCTCAGGTCACTATGTCAGAACAATGGGAAGGAGGACGATGGAAGGAACTAAAACCTGAGGTTCAGAGGGTTAGTGAAAAACAGACCTTTATATAGAGTGTTATGAAGCACATGTATTACATCTATATGTAACCCCCCCTTCAATATCACTTTTAGTGCAATTATCACTTCTCATCCATTAACCAATCCCAAATAAGTGTTTAGAACATGATTAACTGTGAAGGGTAGTTATCTATAATAACTGGAGAACATAAAACATTTCCGCTATATATTTGATCAAAATCATTAGCTAGGTTTCCATCCCATTGGTGAAATATTTGCACGTGAATATTTGATAATATGCATAAATAATATGTGCATTTTCCATCAAATTGACTTGTTGTGGATAAAAGGCTGCACGTGGTGCACATAAGCATAAGCATAACTTTCGCGGTTAAATGTCCATGTACTGAATAAAAAATACAAATTAAATAGGTTTCCATTGCATTTTCAATTCTACTGATGGTTTTGTCACAAACAAATGTTGTTATATAGTGAATGTGCCCTCTCTGGTATTGGCATGTGCACTCTAGCCAACAATTTGCAGATACAGTGTGGATATAGCCTACATGGACAGATTATTATAGACAAGAGTGAGATTATTTTTATTTGTCAAACTGCAGCCAAGCACTGATCATCATGTCACCAGATTAAGACCCTCGATATTTATTGGAAAGGAGCATCAAGCTCATCACCGTGCACTTTCACCACCCTGTGAAGTTCATCATAATGTATTTCATCTGTAGCCTAATAAACTGCATGGTTTCCCAAGTCGTAGTGGGAGGACCACACAACATATCATTGCGTGACTCCAAGTTTACTTCGATATATGATGGTTATTACATAAATATTTGCGCATAAAAGCAATTCCATTACCATTTCTCGCATAATTAATGTTACTGACACAAAAAGATCCCACCTTGTCTAGCAAACATACTATATCCATCAGGCCTGTCATGAAATGTTTTATCTGACATGTACTTTACTCGTATGAAAAGGTTGGATGGAAACCTGGTACCTAAAACTAAGGCACGACCACAAAGGGGATAGAACATTTATACTCCTGACTGCATGAAAAAGGATGCAAACCAACAGCCGTTAAAGCAGATAACATGACAGACGGATGGATAATGGGAGAGATGGCAGTCATGGGTGTGTGTGTGTGTGTGTGTGTGTGTGTGTGTGTGTGTGTGTGTGTGTGTGTGTGTGTGTGTCTTACCCCCCCCCCCATCGACAGTTTCTGGGGATAAGACAAATGTGAGACGCATGCAAATGAGTCTAGATGCCTACTTCTGGTTGTTCCAGCATCTCACACTCACACCGCAAAAGGCTTTAATATGTTTACTGTGCTGATAATGAATTTCATATGAAATCAAAATGCATTACTGTGAAATGCATTATTGGCACAGTAATGAAATTCAATTAAGGATATGAATGGCATTTATGAAGGTGGGGAGAAAATGCTCTCCCATCCTTTCATGAGAATTTTATGGGAAACTGTGTTGACCTCAGAGTATACAAATAATTCCATTATCTCATTAATGCAATTCAGAAAGCATAGTTTGGCAACATTTTATTTTAATACCCAAGATCCCTGGACAAAATAATGCATTATTGAAGTTAAATAAATAATGTATGTGTTGGATACATTATTCAAATTATAGCTATAAGAAATCTAATACACTATGTAATTAATAATAAGAGCACTTGTTAATACAATTACAGCACGATATATCACATTCTAATTTAGGATTCAGATTAGCTCAGTTACTCTGAGGATTTGTGTAGGCTACATTCAGTATAGAAGGATTCAATTGTCCATGCTTGGCGTGTGGTCTACTTTTGAGGATGAGTGCTGTATACTAACGTGCTCCAGAGAGAGAAAGTGTGTGTGTGCATGTGGTAGTAGGTTACCTAGCAGTTAAGAGCGTTGGGCCAGTAACCGAAAAGTTGCTGGTTCGAATCCCCGAGCTTGCTAGGTGAAAATTATGCCCGTGTACCCTTAAGCAAGGCACTTAACCCTAATTGCTCCTGTAAGTCGCACTGGATAAGAGAGTCTGCTAAATGACTCAAATGTAAAATGTAGTAGGATTGTGTCTGTGTACACTAGCTGATGGAAGTGGGTGCAACATAGGAGCAGAGTTTGCTCAAGCTGTCAAGGATAAGATGGGATCCACTCCAAGGACAGGACATCTGTACATCTGTCAAAATAAAAACCTGCCTCTGCTGCCAAGTGTATACTCTAATGCAGATGAGCACCTCCGTACAAGCATACATACAGACACACACATCAGCACAGAGGCTTACATATACATTACCAGTCAAAGGTTTGGACACACCTACTCATTCAAGGGTTTTTCTTTATTTCTACATTGTAGAATTATAGTGAAGACATCACAACTATGAAGTAACACATATGGAATCATGTAATAACCAAAAATAGTAACCAAAAAAGTATTAAACAAATTCTTCAAAATAGCCACCCTTTGCCTTGATGACAGCTTTGCACACTATTCCAACAGTCTTGAAGGAGTTCCCACATGCTCAGCACTTGTTGGCTGCTTTTCCTTCACTCTGCGGTCCAACTCATCCCAAACCATCTCAATTGGGTTGAGGTCGGGGGATTGTGGAGGCCAGGTCATCTGATGCAGCACTCCATAACTCTCCTTATTGGTCAAATAGACCTTTGTCATGACGTTGGCCTGGGGGTAGGTTTATGACAGTCATAAATACCTCTTTCCCCTTTTTTACTCTCTCTACCCTACTGATGTTACATTTGCAAAACCCTTGGTTAACATAGAGATTCTGGGAACATCAGAAGGTGGGGGGAAATGAACTATATTCTGGTAATCCAACCAATTGAACATATGCGGTGGTACTTAATGAATATGATGTCAGTTCGGTTGCCATCTGAGACATTCTCATCAATGATAAGATGACAAACTCTACAGTGGAAAGTCTACACATCAGAGGTATCGGATTCACGTGGAATTGTTGTTCAATTTAAATGTTTGAATATGAAATTATTCGTGATGGGATGAAATGTGATTTTAGCTTCTAAAATGTGAGATTTGGGTTTTCATAAGATAGGGCTCTGCTCAATCAGTGGCCCGCCCCTGTGAAGGGACATGGGCTATAAAACTTTTCAAACACGCCCTCCTCTCCCTTCCTATATAAAGCCTTGATGACAATATAACCTCCTGTTCCGAGGATGTGAGGATGACAGTCCGATGTCAGAATGGTTCAGATAATAACTACAGAACGGAGCCAACATCAGCATGAGCTTTGGTTGTGAATGGTATGAACTTTGAACTCGTATTCACTACAGAAGTGATACCTCCTAGCCGTTGAGTTAGCAAGAGCAGCTGCAAACGCAGATTAGGAAGGAACAGACAGAGTATCCCGTCTACCACACAATGACGTTACTACAACGTATCCAACTTACCAACAGAGACATTCTTCAAAGGACTCGGTTGGGCAACACGGCCTTCACATCTATCACCAACCTACCGAAGCGCAGCTCAGAGTAAATATTTATTGCATTTTCCTTTTCCAAATGGGCGGTAATTTAGAATGCAACTTCAACTGTGAGAGATGGAATCTAAAACAAAAATCCAGAAAATCACATTGTATGATTTTTAAGTAATTCATTTGCATTTTCTTGCATGACATAAGTATTTGATACATCAGAAAAGCAGAACTTAATATTTGGTACAGAAACCTTTGTTTGCAATTACAGAGATCATACATTTCCTGTAGTTCTTGACCAGGTTTGCACACACTGCAGCAGGGATTTTGGCCCATTCCTCCATACAGACCTTCTCCAGATCCTTCAGGTTTCGGGGCTGTCGCTGGGCAATACGGACTTTCAGCTCCCTCCAATTATTTTCTATTGGGCTCAGGTCTGGAGACTAGCTAGGCCACTCCAGGACCTTGAGATGCTTCTTACGGAGCCACTCCTTAGTTGCCCTGGCTGTGTGTTCCGGGTCGTTATCATGCTGGAAGACCCAGCCACGACCCATCTTCAATGCTCTTACTGAGGGAAGGAGGTTGTTGGCCGAGATCTCGCGATACATGGCCCCATCCATCCTCCCCTCAATACGGTGCAGTCGTCCTGTCCCTTTTGCAGAAAAGCATCCCCAAAGAATAATGTTTCCACCTCCATGCTTCACGGTTGTGATGGTGCTCTTGGGGTTGTACTCATCCTTCTTATTCCTCCAAACACGGCGAGTGGAGTTTAGACCAAAAAGCTCTCAGACCTCTACATGCTTTGTAAGTAGGAAACACTGCCGATTTCGCAGGTTATCAAATACTTGTTCTCCCCACTGTACATGCACAGAGTATAGTACCAATTCCTCCATTCAAACACACACGTAGGCACAAGCGCACACACACAATGGTAGGTCATTTAAAAGGTCTAGGTAAGGGAATCTGGATGGTTTCTTGAAAAAGGTACTGCACTCCATTCATAATTCATAGGCTTGGTTATTTACTTTTGCCGGGGTGCTATCACCAGTTCATTGTTCTTGTAGACAAAATGGTGAAGGCTGCATTTAAAGAGAAGGAAGAAGCAAGAAAGAAGAAGAGGGTGGGAGAAAGAAAGAGACAGTGTAAACTGTAGGATATGTAGAATGAATAAGAATAAGCTGGCGGCCATTTCAAAGACATATTTAATCACACTGGGGCAGCAGTGGCCCTCAGCGAGAGCTGCCTCAGATTTCTCACCTACCTATTTTAACCCTGAGGCCAAATCAAGTCAAATCAAATCAAATGTTAATGGTCACGTACACATTTTGCAGAGGTTATCATAGGTGCAGTGAAATGCTGTTTCTAGCACCTCACAGTGCAGTAATACCTAACTAAAATAAGGCAAATAAGGCTCTATAATGACACACTATGTACAGATAGACTACTCTGAAATGATGTGATTTATATGGTGTCATATGATATCCCTGCACATGAAATGATATAAGATGTACTATGCTCCACATCCATCCTGGTGCCTGAATAGAGAGGGCTGTAGACAGTCACAGAGCCGAGACATCAGACAGAAGCAGGTATTAGAGAGGGATGTGGGGGCAGGCCTGCAGGGAGAGGGGGAGAGCCACAATTTTGAAACAGTCGACTGGAGCCGAGTGTGTCACGCCATGTTTAAGGGTCATCTAGACCAGACCTCCACTTTGTCCTCGTCAGGTTCCTCATATCTCCGCCCATGGGTGTCATCACTCTCCATTTCACAGAGGCAGCCGTTCTGACACACAGTGACTGAGTGTCTGCACAACATAGAGCCTGACGACCCCAAAGCAACCGCTGATTGATTGATTGACTATGATGTGCATGTGTATGACTGAGTAGAGGTGTGAGAGTCTTGTGTGTGTGTTTCACACGTATGTCTGTGTGTGTTTTGTGTCTGTAGCGTGTGTACCGTGGAGGGTATTTCATGGTGTTCGACTGAGATGGTGTGTGAGAGACAGAAAGTGACAGGAGAAATAGAAAAGAAAAAGGAACGTCCATCTTTAGTATAAATTTTTTTTTTTTTTTTTTTTTTTTTTTTTTTTTTTTTTTTTTTTTTTTACCTTTATTTAGCCAGGCAAGTCAGTTAAGAACAAATTCTTATTTTCAATGACGGCCTGGGAACAGTGGGTTAACTGCCTGTTCAGGGGCAGAACGACAGATTTGTACCTTGTCAGCTCGGGGGTTTGAACTCGCAACTTTCCGGTTACTAGTCCAATGCTCTAACCACTAGGCTACCCTGCCGCCCCTACCCTGCCGCCCCATCTTTAGTATAAATCATTGAGTGAATGTGTGCTTGGATGTTCCTGTGTGTCAGAGTGTGTGAATGTGCATGTTCAGTTTATATCAAGGTGTGAATGTTTCCCATGACACTCCCTCTGGCTGGTTTAGACTGGGCATGCTAATGTACTGTATATTGGCTCTGAGAGCTGGATGGAGAAGAGCCACTGGGAGTAACTGAGCAAGGCTGAGCTTGACTTTAAACTCCCTCTAATAGAAAAGCCAGAGAATGGTAATGCTGTCATACAGCATGACTCTAATCAAATCACTGTCGCGCTCCCTCTGCCAGACTCCACGCAACATACCTGTATATCAACATGTCTCTCTGTATGTCATGCCAACAGTATGTAAAGACAGTGCCTAGTAAGTACTGCCTTCATTCAAATCAGCCAAGTCTTGTTACAGTATGTTCATCATGATTCCATTACATTTAACAGTTACCAAATGTACTTACAACTATTCAACTAATACACAATAATGAGTGAATAAGTAAAGGCTTAATAACCTCTTGAAGCTAGGTGGCACTATTTTTATGTTTGGAAAAATAATGTTCCCAAAGTAAACGGCCTATTTCTCACGACCAGATGCTAGAATATGCATATAATTGACAGATTAGGATAGAAAACACTCTAAAGTTTCCAAAACTGTAAAAATATTGTCAGTCAGTATAACAGAACTGATATTGCAGGCGAAAGCCTGAGAAAAATCCAATCAGGAAGTGACTCTTATTTTGAAACCCCTGTGTTCCTATGCATCCCTATTGCCCATTGAAAGGGATATCAACCATATTCCTTTTTCTATGGCTTCCCTAAGGTGTCAACAGCCTTTTTAAACATAGTTTCAGGCCTTCATTTTGAAGAATGAGCGTGAACGACCACATTGCGTAAGTGGACAGATGGGGTCTCTCAGAGTGATTTGTGCGCAAAAGAGAGAGGCGGCCATAGTTATTCCCGGTCCTAGTGAAAAGCCAACTGTCCCGGTTGATATATTATCAAATAGATATTTGAAAAACACCCTGAGGATTGATTATAAAAAACGTCTGACATGTTTCTGTGGACATTATGGATATAATTTGGAATTTTTGTCTGCGTTGTCGTGACCGCTCTTTCCGGTGGATTGCTGGGCATAACGCACCAAACTAACAGAGGTATTTGGATATAAAAAATATCTTTATGGAACAAAAGGAACATTTGTTGTCTAACTGGGAGTCTCGTGAGTGAAAACATCCGAAGATCATCAAAGGTAAATTATTAATTTGATTGCTTTTCTGATTTTCGTGACCAAGTTACCTGATGCTATGTGTACTTATTGTTTTGTCGAGCAATCGATAACGCTTGTATCGCTGTAAAGCATAATTTCAAAATCTGAGACAGGTGGATTAACAAAAGGCTAAACTGTGTTTTCCTATATTGCACTTGTGATTTCATGAATATTAATATTTTCTAGTAATATTATTTGACTGTGGCGCTATGCTATTCAGCGTTGTTGATGACAATTCTCCCGGATCCGGGATGGGTGGTTCTATTAATCAACGAGGGGCAATGCATTCTATGGAAAATAATGAACAAGGTGGAAGCTGAGTTGCATTATTTTCCAGAGAACACATAGAGCCCCGAATTGATTATCCCTTTTATACCACGGCTATAATTTCACACATTTGCCACTAGAAATGTGTTCAACATCCACTGAAGTAAGTTTACTAGATAGCTACAGTAGTTGCCGTGGTAACCAAGCAAACATACTTGCTAGTTTAACTAACCAAACCATGGGTGCATTCGTAAATTCAGAGCATTGTCAGATTGTCCGTTCCTAAATTCACTCTCAAAGCATTCAGAGTGCACACTGGACGCTCTGGACGAGGAGTAGGGTTGATCTGAGCGTTCTGACCTCTGAACTGCAGTCAAGCACCCACGCTAACTGGCTAACGTTGGCTAGCTTACTACCTACTTCCAGAAACAAATGAGCGAACACCTCACTCTGTGTAAGGAGTGCCTACTGGCGGCAGAGAAGTCAGGCGCAGGAGAGCAAAGACTGTGTTACAACTGCGCAGTTTAAAAATAAAATCACTGTGAACAAAAACACAATATACAATGGGACAAAACCCTTCGCACGCCAGACATAACGTGCACATACACTTACAATAAACAATTCCAGACAATGACATGGGGGAAACGGAGGGTTAAATACACAACATGTAATTATGGAATTGGAACCAGGTATGTGGGAAGACAAGACAAAACAAATGGAAAATGAAAGGTGGATCGGCGATGGCTAGAAAGCCGGCGACACCGACCACCGCCCGAACAAGGAGAGGGACCGAAAAGTCTGACCATTTTACATGCCCTAGCTGAGCTGGTTAGGCTGTTTTAATGTTATCCAGAGCGTTGGTGACTATGCTGCTTGCAACAATTTAATTACGTATTTTTTCCGGACATTTATTGACACCTGTCATATTCAATGGGTGTTGAACGTTCGTAAATGCATCAGTTATTCTCATCTCTGGCACACTCAGACGATAGTGCTCTGAAATCGGAGTAGACAGTCAGAGTGAATTTACAAACGCACCCCATAAGTCCTAGCTTGCTATTATGCAAATCAAATTCAACAATACCAACACAGTTTTCAATTCGACTTTTGCTTTCAAAAGCAGCTCGAATAAAACATGTAAAAAATTAACTATAGCCATTGAATTCCACAAATACTGTGCGTTATAGGGAAATAATGCATGCTCTAGAATGCCCTTCAAGCCAATCAGAAAGGAGTATTCAACATTAAGTAAGGGATAATCAACAAGGGGCTATGCGTTCAATGGAAAATAATGAGCGATGTGGAAGGTGTGTTCTACGACATGCTAGTGGAGTGGAACTGTGGAAATGACCTTCCATCAGAGTTGCATTATTTTCCAGAGAACACATAGAGCCCCGTGTTGATTATCCATTCTATACCATGGCTATAATTTAACACATTTTCTGCTAGAAATGTGTTCATTTGCGGGTATAAATGTGTTCAGCATCCACTGAAGTAGCTAGCATGTTAACTAGATACAGGTCGCTACAGAAGTAGCTGTGGTAACCAAACAGACTTGCTAGTTTAGCTCACCAAACCATCAGTCCTAGCTTGATATTCTGAAAATCTAATTCAACCTTGCCAATAATGTTTTCAATTCAACTTTTGCTTTCAAAAGCAGTTCAAACACAGAATATTTAAGAATGAACTATGTTGAATTCTACCATGCATACTGTATATATTGTGCATTATAGGGAAATAATGCACACTCTAGAATGCCCTTCAAGACAATCAGAAACAAGTATTCAACAATGCCATGGTATAGAAGAGTCTCCAGATCTCAACCCCATAGAAAATCTTTGGAGGAAGTTGAAAGTCCGTGTTGCCCAGCAACAGCCCCAAAACATCACTGCTCTAGAGGAGATCTGCATGGAGGAATGGGCCAAAATACCAGCAACAGTGTGTGAAAATCTTGTGAAGACTTACAGAAAACATTTGGCTTCTGTCATTCCCAACAAAGGGTATATAACAAAGTATTGAGAAACTTTTGTTATTGACCAAATACTTATTTTCCACCATAATTTGCAAATAAATTCATTAAAAATCCTACAATGTGATTTTCTGGATTTTTTTTCCTCATTTTGTCTGTCATTGTTGAAGTGTACCTATGATGAAAATTAATGGCCTCTCTCATCTTTTTAAGTGGGAGAGCTTGCACAATTGGTGGCTGACTAAATACTTTTTTGCTCCACTGTATATCACAAACCCTCGAGATGCCTTATTGCTGTTATAAACTGGTTAGCAACATAATTAAAAGAGTAAAAAAATATGTTTTGTTATACCCATAGTATATGGTCTGATATACCACGGCATTCAGCCAATCAGCATTCAGGGCTCGAACCACCCAGTTTATAACAGAATAACTGCATTGTTGGTTAAGGGCTTGTAAGTAAGCATTTTACTGGAAGGTCTACATCTGTTGTATTCGGCGCATGTGACAAATAAAATGTGATTTGAATAAACATGCGTCAGGTTGTATTCACAGTCATTTACTGTAGGTGTCCATGACCTAATGTACCTTAACTACCATTCTAGCAATGTGAAGAACTTCATTATGACTGGAAATAATTAGTGGGAGCAATGTATGTAATGGGCTCTCAGCTCCCAACAGCACAGTCAATAGCCTGGAAATGGAAACTCGCCTCTGATCACTAATGAGAATATTGTGGAGGGGCAAAAAAGAGGGTGGGAGTCACTTGGGATAAGAAGAAAAGCTAGGCAGCAAGGCCCTGATAGCCTAGGGTTGAAGAATACTAGTGTTGTGCTATAAAAAAAAACAGCACTCACGCTGTGAGTTTAACTATGTTATTTTTATACCAAGATGATAATCAAATTCACTGACAATCAGATTAGGAATGTCATCTTGGGTCTGTGGATGTCCTTTAAAGCCAATAATGTATTAGTGGTATTATTCACTATGATCGCAGCATCTAATAGGGTTTTTTAATTCCCTCCATTGATTTACACCAGAAGAGGGTTGTGGTGGAAGTCTCATCAATGGAATCACTAAACCAGCAGCTCATGCAGCCAGCCCTCCTTGGTTAGGACTGAATGCCAGTAAACAACACAGAAAGGCAGTGAGAAAAACCCAAGTCTGTACCTGTGAGCTAGTCAGAGTAGCTCATTTAAATCTATAAAACAAATGTCTCAGAATTAAATGCTATGCTACTCCCCCCACTTCTTCACATCTCCTCTGAAATCAATGCAAAGGAACACTCAAATTTCCTTCAAGCTATGGGCAATTTCTGCCTAGATTGCTACATAGTGCACGGGTGTTTTATGGTCGTCATGCCATTGCACCACAGGCTATGATTGAAAATTTAATGAGCATGCCTGGGAAATAGCCCCTTGGTCTCTAGGTCTCCTTCTCTCTTTCTCTGTCTTCCTCTACTCCAGGGTTTATAAAACCAGGAGCCTCAACACACCAGTAAATTAAACTGCCCTTTCCTAAGACTCCCTTCTCCCTAGGCTGGAAAAAACACAACAGTCTATGAAATCAATGCACTCATTAAGACATTTTGATGGCCTCTATATTTGGAAGTGGTATGCTATGAAAGTAAATGGCGGGCTTAGCTTTTGTTCCTCTTCATTTGCACGCCACTTGGTGAGTTGTGTTATTCCTCCTTGTGGCAGGACCCCCCTACACCTCCACATCACAACCCGCCCTGTTTCCCTGGCGATACCTCCCTGAATTATTGATGTTTCCACAACCTCGCCCCCCGCCACTTTAAATAGTGGGATATCCAGGCTCTGCTGGGTCTCCCAGGAACCGTCAGTGCTCACTGTCCCAGTGACAATATCCAATAAAGCTGTGCAAGAGGAGGGGAAGATGCAGCCTGACATTAAAATCAATTGCTTCCCTACAACCAGTCTATGATTTGAACCCATCTTTATTACTTCACGGGATTGCCCAAGGCAACAAATGGGATTCTATCAGTATGAGAGGGACCAACAGATAGATAAATTAATCTCTGGGTATCTATCCTTTAAGGAAAGCAGTTAGGGAGAATGAGGAAATCTAAATATTGATATAGTTTAATGTGGTGATGTGCCTGGCGTTGATACTCAAACAGAAATACACTACATTGCCAAAAGTATGTGGACACCTGCTCGTCGAACATCTCATTCTGAAAATATGGGCCTTAATATGGAGTTGGTCCCCCCTTTGCTGCTACAATAGACTCCACTCTTCTGGGAAGGCTTCCCACTAGATGTTGGAACATGGTTGCTGAGACTTGCTTCCATTTAGCCACAAGAGCATTAGCAAGGTCGGGCACTGATATTGGTCGATTAGGCCTGGCTTACAGTCGGCGTTCTAATTCATCCCAAAGGTGTTCGATGGAGTTGAGGTCAGGGCTCTGTGCAGGCCAGTCAAGTTCTTCCACACCGATCTCGACAACCCATTTCTGCATGGACCTCGCTTTGTGCACCGTGGCATTGTCATGCTGAAACAGGAAAGAGCCTTCACACAAAACTGTTGCCACAAAAATGGAAGCACAGAATTGTCTAGAATGTCATTGTATGCAGCAGCATTAAGGATTCCCTTCACTGGAACTAAGGGGCCTACCGTGAACCATGAAGAACTGCCCCAGAACATTATTCCTCCTCCACCAAACTTTACAGTTGACACTATGCATTGGGGTAGGTAGCGTTCTCCTGGCATCCGCCAAACCCAGATTTGTCCATCGGACTGCCAAATGGTGAAGCGTTATTCATCACTCCAGAGAACACATTTCCACTGCTCCAGAGTTCAATGGCGGCGAGCTTTACACCACTCCAGCTGACTCTTGGCATTGCGCATGGTGATCTTAGGCTTACGTATGGCTGCTCAGCAATGGAAACCCATTTCATGAAGCTCCAGATGAACAATTATTGTGCTGACATTGCTTCCAGAGGCAGTTTGTAGTGAGTGTTGCAGACAAAAATGTTTTACTTCAGCACTCGGCGGTCCCGTTCTGTGAGTTTGTGTGGCCTACCACTTCGCGGCTGAGCCGTTGTTGCTCCTAGACATTTTCACTTCACAATAACAGAACTTACATTTGACCGGGGTAGCTCTAGCAGGGCAGAAATCTGACGAACTGACCTGTTGGAAAGGTGGCATCCTAAGACAGTGCCACGTTGAAAGTGACTGAGCTCTTCAGTAAGGCAATTCTACTGCCAATGTTTGTCTATGAAGATTGCATGGCTGTGTTCTCAATTTGATACACCTGTCAGCAATGGGTGTGGCTGAAATAGGCGAATCCACTAATTTAAAGTGGTGTCCACATACTTTTGTATATATAGTGTAACTGGCTGGCTCTGTGATTCAATTGTTTTCATATTTGCATATCCTCCGAATCTCTCGCTCTCTCTCCTGTAACAGTGTGTGATTGACATTGTGTGTGTGAAAGAATGGCACAGATGTGTGTGAATTCCCAAGGTCTCTGAATGCATGTTTTATAACTGTGCTTCAGAAGGGGGGGGGGGGGGATACTGCAGCCACACAGCAGCACACTCACAGTCTGTCAGGGAAACCATGTGTGAAACGACAAATCAGACACACAAACACACACAAATGCAGGTATAAACAACGATAGACACACACACACACAACACTTCGATAAAAATAACTGTGTGATATCTCTTACACCCATGGGCTTTCCCTAGGGGTGGCTTAAAACGCTGAGTGTGATTCTAGCCTCATGAAATCCAATTCCTGTAGCTGACATTGTTGATGTCCACATGGACTAACTACCAACACATCCACGAATTCCACCAGGTCAAACACCTTAATGTTATTGGTGTAATCATTCCCGGTGTACCTGCAGAGCTAGAGTGGTGCTGTTCAAGTGAAAGCACTGAGGTAAACAGAATAAAGGAGATTAGATCCCAACAACAGCATCATTTATCACTGTGAACATCTATTCATCTCTCTCTCTCTAGCAAACAAAATATACCTAGTGTGCACATAAATTACCCAAATTATGCTTAATACAGTGAGCTCCATAGGTATTGGGACTGACACCTTTTTTGCGGTTTTGTCTCTGTACTCCATCACTTTGGATTCAAAATGATAAAATGACAATGAGGTTAAAGTGGATGTCAGCTTTAATTTAAGGGTATTTTCATCCATATCGTGTGAACCCGTTAAGAAATTATTGCACTTTTTTGTAGATAGTCCCCCAATTTTAGGGGACCAAAAGTCACTTATATGTGTACTAAAGTAATCAAAAGATTTGTATTTTGTCCCATATTAGTAGCACGCAATAATTACATCAAGCTTGGGACTCTTCAAACTCATTGGATGCATTTTCTGTTTGTTTTGGATGTGTTTCAGATTATTTTGCCCAACAGAAATGAATGGTAAGTAATGTATTGTTTCATTTTGGAGTCACTTTTCTTGTAAATAAGAATAGAATATGTTTCTAACCACTTCTACATTAATTTTGATACTACCTTGATTACGGATAGTCCAGAACTAATCGTGAATAATGATGAGTGAGAAAGTTAGTCGCACAAATCATACACCCAAGACATGCTAACCTCTCAATATTACAATAACAGGGAACGTTAGCATTTTTGGGGGTTCGAGATTTTTATTAATGTCGGGGGAGAAGGGCTTTGATCAGGGACGTGACCAATAACCTGATGGTCACTCTGACAGAGCTCCAGAGTTCCTCTGTGGAGAATCTTCCAGAAGGACAACTATCTCTGCAGGACTCCACCAATCAGGCCTTTATGGTAGAGTGGCCAGACGGAAACCAAGATTGAACTCTTTGGCCTGAATGCCAAGTCTCATGTCAGGAGAAAACCTGGCATCATCCCTACAGTGAAGCATGGTGGTGGCAGAATCATGCTTTGGGGATGTTTTTCAGCAGCAGGGACTGGGAAACAAGTTAGGATCGAGGGAAATATGAATGGAGCAAAGTACAGAGAGATCCTTGATGAAAACCTGCTCCAGAGCGCTCAAGACCTCAGACTAGGGCGAAGGATCACCTTCCATCATGACAACAACTCTAAGCACACAGTCAAGACAATGCAGGAGTGGCTTCGAGACAAGTCTCTGAATGTCCTTGAGTGGCCCAGCCAGAGGCTGGACTTGAACCTGATCGAACATCTCTGGAGAGACCTGAAAATAGCTGTGCAGCGAAGCTCCCTATCCAACCTGACAGAGCTTGAGAGGATCTGCAGAGAAGAATGGGAGAAACTCCCCAAATACAGTTGTGCCAAGCTTGTAGCATCATACCCAAGAAGACTCGAGGCTGTAATCACTGCCAAAGGTGCTTCAACAAAGTATTGAGTAAAGGGTATGATTACTTATGTAAATGTGATATGTAAGCTAAACATCTCTTTTTGCTTCTTTAAATGTGTAACGGTTATCTTGTGGTGAAGTAGAGGCGGACCAAAAAGCAGCGTGGTTGTTATTCATTTTCCTTTAATAAAGAAACTGTACATGAAAAACTAACAAAACAACAAACGTGTGAAAACCTAAAACAGTCCTATCTGGTGCAAACACAGAGACAGGAACAATCACCCACAAACACACAGTGACACCCAGGCTACCTAAGTATGATTCTCAATCAGAGACAACTAATGACACCTGCCTCTGATTGAGAACCATACTAGGCCGAAACATAGAAATACCCCAAAATATAGAAAAACAAACAGACTGCCCACCCAACTCACGCCCTGACCATGCCCTGGCAAATTACTGATGGGCTATATACAGGTGGAATGATTGGTAAGCTGCTCTGACAGCTGATGCTTAAAGTTAGTGAGGGAGATATGTCTCCAGCTTCAGTGATTTTTGCAATTCGTTCCAGTCATTGGCAGCAGAGAACTGGAAGGAAAGGCGGCCAAAGGAGGAGTTGGCTTTGGGGGTGACCAGTGAAATATACCTGCTGGTGGGTGCTGCTATGGTGACCAGTGAACTGAGATAAGGCGAGGCTTTACCTAGCAAAGACTTATAGATGACCTGAAGCCAGTGGAATTGGCGACGATTATGAAGTGAGGGCCAGCCAATGAGAGCATACAGGTCACAGTGGTGGGTAGTATATGGGGCTTTGGTGACAAAACAGATGGCACTGTGATCGACTGCATCCAATTTGCAGAGTAGAGTGTTGGAAGCTATTTTGTAAATGACATTGGGGAAGTCAAGGATCGGTAGGGTGGTCAGTTATGCTGCCAAACATACCCTCGTATAAGTGAAGGATGCTTTGTTGCGAAATAGGAAGCCGATTCTAGATTTAATTTTGGATTGTAGATGCTTAATGTGAGTCTGGAAGGAGAGTTTACAGTCTAACCAGACACCTAGGTATTTGTAGTTGTCCACATATTCTAAGTCAGAACAGTCCAGAGTAGTGATGCTAGACGGGCAGGCAGGTGCGGGCAGCGATCGGTTGAAGAGCATGCATTTAGTTTTACTTGCATTTAAGAGCAGTGGGAGGCCACGGAAGGAGAGTTGTATGGCATTGAAGCTCACCTTGAGGTTTGTCCAAAGAAGGGCCAGAAGTATACAGAATGGTGTCGTCTGCGTAGAGGTGGATCAGAGAATCACCAGCAGCAAGAGCGACATCATTGATGTATACAGAGAAGAGAGTCGACCCGAGAATTGAACCCTGTGGCAGCCCCATAGAGACTGCAAGTGGTCCGGACAACAGGCCCTCCGATTTGACACACTGATCTCTGTCTGAGAAGTAGTTGGTGAACCAGGCGAGGCAGTCATTTGAGAAACCAAGGCTGTTGAGTCTGCCGATAAGAATGCGGTGATTGACAGAGTTGAAAGCCTTGGTCAGGTCGATGAATACGGCTGCACAGTATTGTATTTTATCGATGCCGTTTAAGATATCGTTTAGGACCTTGAGCGTGGCAGAGGTGTACCCATGTCCAGCTCGGAAACCAGATTGTATAGCGGAGAAGATACGGTGGGATTCAAAATGGTCGGTGATCTGTTTGTTAACTTGGCGTTCGAAGACTTTAGAAAGGCAAGGTAGGATAGATATAGGTCTGTAACAGTTTGGGTCTAGAGTGTAACCTCCTTTGAAGAGGGGGATAACCGCGGCAGCTTTCCAATCTTTAGGGATCTCAGACCATACGAAAGAGAGGTTGAACAGACTACTAATAGGGGTTGCAACAATTGTGGTGGATAATTTTAGAAAGAGGGTCCAGATTGGCTAGCCCAGCTGATTTGTAGGGATCCAGATTTTGCAGCTCTATCAGAACATCAGCTCTCTGGATTTGGATGGAGAAATGGGGTAGGCTTGGGCGAGTTGCTGTGGGGGGTGCAGAGCTGTTGACCGGGGTAGGGTTAGCCAGGTGGAAAGCATGGCCAGCCGTAGAAAAGTTGCATAGCGTGGGGGCTATTCGATGCTAATGCTGTACGCCATGGATGTACGGATGTTTTTATGCTGGTCGAGAGCAGTCAGGTCTGAAGTGAACCAAGGGCTATATATATATGTTTCACAGTGATGAGGGGTGGTCGTTTGACCGAGGACCCATTACGGACACAGGCAATGAGGCAGTGATCGCTGAGATCCTGGTTGAAGACACCAGAGGTGTATTTAGAGGGCAGGTTGGTCAGGATGATATCTATGAGGGTGCCCGTGTTTACGGATTTAGGGTTGTACCTGGTAGGTTCCATGATAATTTGTGAGATTGAGGGCATCTAGCTTAGATTTTAGGACGGCCAGGGTGTTAAGCATATCCCAGCTTAAGTCACCTAACAGTACAAACTCTGAAGATAATTGGGGGAAATAAATTCACATATGGTGTCCAGGGCATAGCTGGCGGCTGAGGGGGGTCTATAACAAGCGGCAACAGTGAGAGACTTATTTCTGGAAAGGTGGGTTTTTAAAACTAGAAGCTCGAACTGTTTGGGCACAGACCTGGATAGCATGACAGAACTCTGCAGGCTATCTCTGCAGTAGAATGCAACTCCACCCCGTTTGGCAATTCTATCTTGGCGGAAAATGTTGTAGTTGTGGATGGAAATTTCCGAATTTTTGGTGGCCTTCCTAAACCAGGATTCAGACATGGCTAGGACATCAGGGCTGGTGGAGTGTGCAAAAGCAGTTAATAAAACACACTTAGGGAGAAGGCTTCTGATGTTAACATGCATGAAACCAAGGCTTTTACAGAACACAGAAGTCAACAAATGATAGCGCCTGGGGAACTGGAGTGGAACTGGGGGCTACAGGGCCTGGATTAACCTCTACATCACCAGAGGAACAGAGGAGGAGTACGGCTAAAGGCTATAAGAACTGGTCACCTAGTGCGTTGGGGACAGAGAATAAAAGGAGCAGATTTCTGGGTGTGGTAGAATACATTCAAGGCATAATGTACAGACAAGGGTATGGTAGGATGTGAGTACGGTGGAGGTAAACCTAGGCGTTGAGTGACGATTAGAGAGGTTTTATCTCTGGAGGTGCCAGATAACCTAGGTGAGGCCTCCGCATGTGTGTGGGGTGGGATGAAAGAGCTATCTAAGGTATTTTCAGTGGGTCTTACTAAAACAGTAAAAACTAGCCAAGACAGCAGTAGACTAGACAAGTCATATTGACATTAGAGAGAGGCATAAAGCAATCGCAGGTGTTGATCAGGAGAGCTAAGACAACAGTGGGTAAATGGCGATGAATAGGCAGAGCGGGTCAGCTTGGTATTGTGTGTAGATTGATTAAGAAAAAAAACAATTTAATCCATTTTAGAATAAGGCTGTAACGCAACAAAATGATGAAAAAAATCAATACACTGTATCATTTCAAATCCAAAGTGCTGGAGTACAGAGCAAAAAACAAAACAAATGTCTCTGTCCCAATACTTTTGGAGCTCACTGTATATGATGAGGCCTGGCCAAGTTGTTTTCTCTGGTGTGCTCTCATGATGCTAGACATTGAGCAGTCAATTCAATGGTTATGATGTGAGCCCAGTGATAGAGGTTGATAGTGAGTGGATGTAATGATTTAGCTGGACTGGTCACTAAGGACATCAGGGTCTATTCCCAGGTGGGCTTTGGTCTCTACATCCTGGTGAGAGAAATATCCTACAACATACACTTGATTATACATAAAAAACAGGAGCCAATCAAGTAACCCCATTCACTAAACAAAAGCCTGCTATAAATATTACAGCCTCGATTACGGCCTCGAGTCTTCTTAGCATTTAATTTGACAAGATCCAAACCTCCTATGGCAGATTGGGAGAACCTCAGTGTTTATGACGCCTATGTTCTCTGTAGACTGTAAAACATCTCACAGGGTTAAATACAAAACAGAAGAATCCCAGGCTTATGTGTGTTGCAGTAAAACACAAAGCCTGTTCTGTCGTCTGCAGTATCAGAACACACCCGAAGGCGCAGCGGCGTGACAGGGAGGCCACTTACAATGGGTAAAATAGGGGAGGGAACAGTGGAAAAATCAAAGGCTTTCTGCACCAAAGCCGCACGGCTGTCACTGAAAAGCAATACAGAGACACAGCTACAAAAGATACAATTAATAAATGGAATTACAGTTATAAAGCGCGGGAGGGGCCCCTGCTGCAGTCAGGGATGGACCCTTTAAGAGGGAGACAAAGAGAGAAAGGGAAAAACACTACAAGGAAGACAACACAGCACATTCATTAATTGTTTATGAGGAGGTGCACAGACACAGGCAAACAGAAGCTGTGATGAATGATCTCATTTGTGAAAAGAAGAGAGAACAGAGAACCCTCCCAGCTCCTCTGCCATCCAGCACCTCCCCACCACTGAGACGGATGTTAATCCATTCCACACCGCCATTTTCCATGTTAACGGGTAACTGTTTGGATGGTACCCCCAGGTGGTCAAGCTAACATACTGTTGATGTATATACTGTATGGCCAAATAAACTACTCACAATGTCACTACACGGGGTTACACCAAGCTGTCATGTCCACGGTACTGATTAAGGAAGCTATCCCTCCAAAACATGTTTACAACCCTGCTTACAGATAGAAATATGTGCACACATTCACAAGTTCTGTAGGCTATATTCATACATGCACACACAGACAAATCACAGACACACACCACCTAAATCCCTGGATTCCCTCCCCTATTGGCAAAGTAGAGAGTGAAGCATGATTAGATTATGAAACATTAATGACGAGGCCTGCCTCTCCTCAGTCTGCTGGGCCCATAAGGGCCTCCCATTACTCCATATC
This sequence comes from Oncorhynchus clarkii lewisi, assembly GCF_045791955.1. Lineage (NCBI taxonomy): Eukaryota > Metazoa > Chordata > Actinopteri > Salmoniformes > Salmonidae > Oncorhynchus > Oncorhynchus clarkii. The sequence continues at coordinate 29,512,051 of NC_092152.1, forward strand.
TGCACTGGGCCTCGCCACTACATTCATATGGAGAAATTAGACAAATACAGCGTGGTGTTTATTCAAGAAAGACGTGCCCCCTGACGGCTGAGTGTGTCTTCACTGTTTCCCTACCCCAATAATGGAGAGCCGGCTGGGACCATGACCACTACAGCCCAGTCCAGGAGAGAGGATAGAGATACAGAGAGAGAGATAGGGGGGAGACAAAGAGAGAAAAGGGGGTGGAGAGAGGTGACAGAGAGAGAGAAAGAGAGAGTGGGGGTGGGGGTGTAGAACGAGAGCGATGAGTAACAAGGGGAAAACCATTACAAACAAAGCTACTGACAAAGAAAAAAGTTTTGATTACTTTCCTTAGATCTTTTTGACTAATCACGCCATAATAACCTCTTAAAAATAAGCCATTATAGAGAAAATGGAATGTAGCCGTGCCAACAGCTGTGCTGGTGATGACCGTTCCCTATGGGAGTGCTGTGACAGAAGAGAGATCGCAGTCTGCAGTCTGTAGTTTGCAGAGGAAGGAACAATGGACGGCCATGCAGATACACTTCTACCTGGCTCTGCCTTCCCTACTGCTCCTTCACAACCAATATAACTATCTACTCTTAATACTGGTCCAGTAATGCTGTTGGAGCAATCTCTCCATCCCATAGACTGCATGAGCAAGGTTAGATCCATATATGCAACAAAAACATCCTCATATTGCAAAAAGGAACAGTAAGAGGGGAATTCCCTGGAATATAGTAATCTATATCTAAATCATTCTAGAGCAGGGGGGGGTCCTCCATTTTCTAGCATGAGGGCTACTTTTAAATTATGAAATGTTGCGATTTTTGTATTTTTCTGAATTCTGTTTTCTCAGTAAAATTTGTTGGAATTTTTTCAGCATTTCATAGAGAAACAGTCCACGTCAATGCTTTAAATCACATCTGAAGACCATTTTTGAGGGCTGGAAATAACCAGACATCTTGATTTGGGTGTAATATTGCATTTTGCGAGAGAGGAATGTGCTGGTCTAGCAATGCTTTTACTGCTGCATATGTCATGACAGAGTTTGCAAAACAAAGCCCACCCAACTGATACAAACAATCATGATATAATTCTGCCAGGTAAGCCTACTTTGCAGTTACATTTAATTGAGAAGGTTTTGGGGAAAATATTTCTGTCTACCCAGAAGACATTTATCATTATAGCTAACTGGCTACACAAAGTGAATTATAGACAAACACGTGCACCACACAGACATACAGAGACAATATTGCTGGAAATTAATTGACAGATATTGTGTAATGTTTGGCCTTTTAAGCCAATTGTGGCTAACTAGGGGTGGGATAATGTCAATGTGGATTTGACTGGATAGTAGCCGGGAGCTTGAGGTGTCTGATACTTGTGCATTTTGTTTAGGACAATTTGCGGTGTAGCTACTCATAGGTGGGCTGCGAGCTACTGGTAACTCGCTATCGACCAGTTGGAGACTCCCGTTCTAGAGCACATGAAAAAATGTATTAGGCCTGCAATAACAAAAGAAAGTTATATCTAACTTAATATCGTCACAAGATTCAGCTATAGCAGATGACTATGAAAAGCTGGCATAATTTGGCAGAGAGAGCAGAGCCAGTGTGAGGGGGCATCCAAACAGCGGGAGTAGATGGGAAAACTCCATTTAGCCGGAGGCATCTGTTTGGAGGGCCTTGTGGCATGCCTACACATCCCAGCCCCCTGCCACGAGGGGAAGGCATCCCCGTAGAAGAGAATGCAGTTGGGGGCAGGGGGGTTCAGATTGACACCTATGCTGTGAATAATGCATGACCTTGTAAAAGGGCCTTTGCGAAAGAGCCATCCTGGGAGCTGCCATAATGAAAATGCCACAAACGCTGCAGAGGCCCTAATTAGCATGACCTTAAGCATGTCTGTAACATCCATTGTATGTATACACACACTGCAGCAGATATGTTACATAGATCAGTGCCTCTTCCATAAAACTAAGCATAAGGTATATTCACATAAATGATGTACTGTACTATATGGTAAAACAAATGTACACTGTATTTGCTTGAAATATACATTTTCCCTGGCAAACATTATCTACAGCGCATTACAAAAGTATTCATTCCCCTTGCCGTTTTTCCTATTTTTTTGTCTTATTTGTTTGTTTCACAATAAAAAATATTTAGCATTGTCAAAGTGGTAGGCATTTTGTGTAAATCAAATGATACAAACCCCCCCAAAATCAATTTTAATTCCAGGTTGTAAGGCAACAAAATAGGAAAAATGCCAAGGGGGTCAATACTTTCGCAAGCCACTGTTGGCCTATTTTTACCAATGACATGCCACTGACTTTAAACAAAGCCTGTGTGTCCATGTATGCTGATGATTCAACTATATACGTGTCGGCAACCATAGCTAATGAAGTCATTGAAACTCTTAAAGGGAGTTGCAGTCTGTTTAGGAATGGGTGGCCAGTTATAAATTGGTCCTAAACATCTCTAAAACTGAGATCATTGTATTTGGTAAAAATGATTCCCTAAGCGCAAGACCTCCGCTGCATCTGGTAATGAATCGTGTGGCTGTTGAACAAGTCGAGGAGACTAAATTAATTGGTGTTACCTTAGATTGTAAACTGTCATAGTCAAAACATATACAGTGCCTTAGGAAAGTATTCAGACCACTTGACTTTTTCAGCATTTTGTTAGGTTACAGCCTTATTTTAAAATTGATTAAATTATTTCCCCCCCATCAATCTACACACAATACCCCATAACGACAAAGCAAAAACAGTTTTTTAGAAATGAATGCTAATTTATTACAAATAATAAACGGAAATATCACATTTACATAAGTATTCAGACCCTTTACTCAGTACTTTGTTGAAGCACCTTTGGCAGCGATTACAGCCTCAAGTCTTCTCTGTAGATCCTCTCAAGCTCTGTCAGGTTGGATGGGGAGTGTCGCTGCACAGCTATTTTCAGGTCTTTCCAGAGATGTTCGATCGGGTTCAAGTCCAGACTCTGGCTGGGTCACTCAAGGACATTCAGAGACTTGTCCCAAATCCACTCCTGCGTTGTCTTTACTGTGTGCTTAGGGTCATTGTCCTGTTGGAAGGTGAACCGTCGACCCAGTCTGAGGTCCTGAGTCCTCTGGAGCAGGTTTTAATCAAGGATCTCTCTGTACTTTGCTCCGTTCATCTTTACCTCAATCCTGACTAGTCTCCCTGTCTCTGCCGCTGAAAAACATCACCACAGCATGATGCTGCCAACCCCATGCTACAACGTAGGGATGGTGCCAGGTTTCCTCCAGACGTGACACTTCGCATTCAGGACAAATAGTTCCATCTTAGTTACATCAGACTAGAGAATCTTGTTTCTCATGGTCTGATAGTCTTTATGTGGCTTTTGGCAAATTTCAAGCGAGCTTTCATGTACCTTTTACTGAGAAGTGGCCTCTGTCTACCATAAAGGCCTGATTGGTGGAGAGCTGCAGAGATGGTTGTCCTTCTGGAAGGTTACTCTCCGAAGAGGAACTCTGCAGCTCTGTCAGAGTGACCATCGGGCTCTTGGTCACCTCTCTGATCAAGGCACCTTCTCCCTGACGGCTCAGTTTGGCTGGGCTGCCAGCTCTAGGAAAAGTCTTGGTGGTTCCAAACTTCTTCCATTTAACAATGATGGAGGCCACTGTGTTCTTGAGGAACTTCAATGCTACATACATTTTTTGGTGCCCTTTCCCAGATATGTGCCTCAACACAATCCTGTCTCGGAGCTTTACAGACAATTCCTTTGACCTCATGGCTTGGTTTTTGCTCTGACATGCACTGTCAACTGTGGGACCTTATATAGACAGATGTGTGCCTTTCCAAATCATGTCCAATCAATTGAATTTACCACAGGTGGACTCCAATGAAGTTGTAGAAACATCTCAAGGATGATCAATGGAAACAGGATGAACCTGAGCTCAATTTCGAGTCTCATAGCAACAGGTCTGAATACATATGTAAATAAGGTATTTCAGTTTGTTATTTGTAATACATTAGCACACATTTCTAAAAACCTGTTTTTTGCTTTGTCATTATGGGATATTGTGTGTAGATTGCTGAGTATTTTTGTATTTATTTAATCCATACATAACACTGTAACGTAACAAAATATGGAAAAAATCCAAGGATCTGAATACTTTCCAAAGGCACTGTAAATTCAATGGTTGTAAATATGGGGAGAGGTCTGTCTGTAATAAAGATGTTCTGCTTTTTGACACCACACTACACAAAGCAAGTCCTCTTGTCTTATATTGATGATTGTCCAGCCATGTGGTCAAGTGCTGCTAAGAATGACCTAGTTAAGCTGCAGCTGGCCCAGAACAGAGCAGCACGTCTTGCTCTTTATTGTAATCAGGGCTAATATAAATGCTATGCATGTCAGTCTCTCTTGGCTAAGAGTTGAGGAGAGACTGACTGCATCACTTCTTCTTTTTATAAAAAACATGAATGTGTTGAAAATTCAAAATGGTTTGCATAGTCAACATACGCACAGCTCTGACACACACACTTACCCCACCAGACATGCAACCAGGGGTATTATCATAGTCACCAAATCCAGAGCAAATTCAAGAAAGCGCACAGTATTATATAGAGACATTATTGCATGGAACTCCCTTCCATCTCAAATGAACAGCAAACCTAGTTTTTTTTTAAACTGATGAAGCAACACCTCATGGCAGAACGCCTCTCCGCATTTGACCTAGATATTCTGTGTGTATGTATTGATATGTAGGCTGTGTGTGCCATTTTTAAATGTATGTACTACTGTCCTTGAGCTGTTCTTGTCTATTAAAGTTCTGTATTATGTCATGTTTCATGTTCTGTGTGGACCCCAGGAAGAGTAGCTACAGCTAATGGGGATCCTAATAAAATATCAAAGATATAAACACACAACAAAGACACTGACAGAAACTGCACTGGCAAATAAAGAACTCCACATCCTCCCCATGCCTTTACTCCCAGCAAAATAACTCCTGTGGTCAATTGTGTCTCCAATTATTTGCCTTAGTCAAACCCGCGGCAGGTTGAATGAATTGTATATGCCATTGAGAGCAGATGTGACAGTTTGATGTCCCGCCATAAATGTCTTCTATCTGATATGCACACTGCACCAACTCACAGTGAATATTAATAGCAGAGTCAAGCACTGAATGCCTCCGAGCTGAGTGCAATCTGCTAACAAATACAACCTTCTGCTAGCAAATACAACCTGCAACTGAGAACACAGGAATGAAACATCAAACATCACTTCACAGTAGACTTGTGTCATTTGCTAAACTTAACCTATCCATTTTTGTTGAGTGTTTCTGACAGCAGCACTAAACAGGACATTTTCACACAAGATTAAAAGCTGTCAATTGTCTGTCTAACACTGTGCTGTTGTATGAGCAATACTGGTGGTGGTGGTGGGGGGGGGGGGGGGGGGGGGGTCAGTCTATTGTCCACATCTGACAGAGCATCACAAGTAGTTCAGCCTCTCTGCAAAATATAACTGTTTGCTTCCTGTCTGTGTAATAATCTATCATCTTTAAGAAGTCATTTCTCTTTGATTACAAAAGGTGCAATATCTCTCATCCTCCCACACCCATCCAGCTCTCTCCTACATCCCTCTCTGATTGGCAGGGCAGGAAGTGGCTCCCTGTGAGTGACAGGAGCATGGTTTTGGGACTGTTGAAGTCCCTGTCCAGTTGTCACCAGTGTCCCTGGGACGTTAGTGGAATATGACCCACCACCCCTCCCTGCTGGCCATCCACACCCTTATGGACAGCTCTGACCATTCACCTCCACTGGTGAGACTCAGGCTCTTTATTATCTGCCACATCCAATAAAACCCTCTTTAGGAGAATGAAACCCACCATTGTTTCCTCTTCTGGTGGTAGATAAGAGAGGGGGAGACAGCTGTATCAGATTCCCGTCAGCTGGAACACAAAGCTAGTGGCCTGTCAGCACACAGAGCTAGTGGCCTGTCAGCACACAGAGTTAGTGGCCTGTCAGCACACAGAGCTAGTGGCCTGTCAGCACACAGAGCTGAGGGCCTATCAGCACACAGAGTTGGGGGCCTATCAGCACACAGAGTTGGGGGCCTATCAGCACACAGAGTTGGGGGCCTATCAGCACACAGTGTTGGGGGCCTATCAGCACACAGAGTTGGGGGCATATCAGCACACAGAGCAGAAGGTGGAGTAGCCTTTTTAGCCATGCAGATCTAACTAATCTGGAGAAGACATCACAGCATGGTACAATACACCCAAGTGGCAGCAGTAAGGAAGTTGTATTAACTAGTATAGTCTGCTCCAGTATACAGAGTTGCACTATAATTTTGCCTGCCTCTCCCTCCAGTCCACAGCACGGTGTCTCTCAGTCAAACACCAGAATACATCAATAAGCCAGTCATCCCTGAGTTTCCATCCAGGCCAATACAAATACACTCTGTTCCTGATATCCCACTTGACCTATACTAGAGCATTGGCTTTTTCCATTGGTGTTGGTTTGATGGAGTCTGAGTGCGTGTTGTGTTTGACATTAGCTATCTGGCACAGATAGTCATTGTCAATGGAGGGGGGCCAAATGGATGAGCATATAGGCCGCAAATGGGCAGGCATGGATAAAGATGAGAAATGGCAGTGCAATTTCAAAATGAGTTATGTTTAATCTGGGTGAGATCAACAACGACCAGAGTGGGAGCAATACGACGAGAGGCTCCACCGTAATCATTACCATTTAGCTGCAAAGTGCCCATCCTCATCTGTGAAGGGCCAGCTCTCTGATACACATCTACTCCATTCAATTCCATGTATCTACACTGAGTGTACAAAACTATGACAGACTGACCAGGTGAATCCAGGTGAAAGCTATGATCACTTATTGATGTCTATCAGTGTAGATGAAGGGGAGGAGACAGGTTTAAGAAGGATTTTTAAGCCTTGAGACAATTGAGACATGGATTGTGTACGTGTGCTATTCAGAGGTTGAATGGGCAAGACAAAAGATTTAAGTACCTTTGAACAGGGTATGGTAGTAGGTGCCAGGCGGTTTGTGTCAAGAACTGTAGCGCTACTGGGTTTTTCACACTCAACAGTTTCTCGTGTGTTTCAAGAATGGTCCAGCCAACTTGACACAACTGTGGGAAGCATTGGAGTCAACATAGGCCATGTTTTGTACACTCAGTGTATACTGGCCTTTTTTACAATGGTATTACTTTAAAGGAAAGACTGTTGACCCCATTTGAGCAAGCCTTGGTCAACTGTTAAAATGCCAATGTGGTTAAATGTCTGCAAAAATTTACCAGTGGCACACCGGACCAGTACCAAGTGAAAACTACTGAAAAAAATACTGTCCCGGGCCAAGATCATAGGAAAGCAAGTTATGCACGCAGCATTTTAATCGTGGGTTTTACGTGTAGTCTGGGCAAGAACCTTATATTACAGCCAACCATCAAATCTGAAAATACAACGGATTATTTGGAAAACATATATACACATTTGAAGTCGGAAGTTTACATACACCTTGGCCAAACACATTTAAACTCAGTTTTTCACAATTCATGATTTTAACCCAGTAAAAATTCCCTGTCTTAGGTCAGTTAGGATCACCACTTTATTTTAAGAATGTGAAATGTAAGAATAATAGTAGAGAGAATTATTTATTTCAGCTTTTATTTATAATGCCTTTAAATTGTTTAACTTGGGTCAAACGTTTCAGGTAGCCTTCCACAAGCTTCCCACAATAAGTTGGGTGAATTTTGGCCCATTCCTCCTGACAGAGCTGGTGTAACGGAGTCAGGTTTGTAGGCCTCCTTGCTCGCACACACTTTTTCAGTGCTGCCCATATATTTCCGATAGGAATGAGGTCAGGGCTTTGCAATGGCCACTCCAATACCTTGACTTTGTTGTCCTTAAGCCATTGTGCCACAACTTTGGAAGTATGCTTGGGGTCATTGTTCATTTGGAAGACCCATTTGCAACCAAGCTTTAACTTCCTGACTGATGTCTTGAGATGTTTCTTCAATATATCCACATCATTTTCCTGCCTCATGAAACCATCTATTTTGTGAAGTGCACCAGTCCCTCCTGCAGCACAGCACCCCCACAACATGATGCTGCCACCCCCGTGCTTCACGGCTGGGATGGTGTTATTCGGCTTGCAAGCCTCCCCCTTTTTCCTCCAAACATAACGATGGTCATTATGGCCAAACAATTCTATTTTTGTTTCATCAGAACAGAGGACATTTCTTAAAAAAGTACGATCTTTGTCCCCATGTGCAGTTGCAAACCGTAGTCTTGCTTTTTTATGGCGTTTTTGGAGCAGTGGCTTCTTCCTTGCTGAGCGGCCTTTCAGGTTATGTCGATATAGGACTCGTTTTACTGTGGATATAGATACTTTTGTACCTGTTTCCTCCAGCATCTTCACAAGGTCCTGTGCTGTTGTTCTGGGATTGATTTGCACTTTTCGCACCATAGTACATTCATCTCTGGGACAGATCGCAACCCCTTCCTGAGTGGTAGGCCGACTGCGTGGTCCCATGGTGTTTATATTTGCGTACTATTGTTTGTACAGATGAACGTGGTACCTTCAGGCATTTGGAAATTGCTCCCAAGGATGAATCAGATTTTTTTCTGAGGTCTTGGCTGATTTATTTTGATTTTCCCATAATGCCAAGCAAAGAGGCACTGAGCTTGAAGGTAGGCCTTGAAATACATCCACAGGTACATCTCCAATTGACTCAAATGATGTCAATTAGCCTATCAGAAGCTTCTAAAGCCATGACATCTTTTTCTGGAATTTTCCAAGCTGTTTAAAGGCACAGTCAACTTAGTGTATGCAAACTTCTGACCCACTGAAATTGTGATACAGTGAATTATAAGTGAAAAAATCTGTAAACAATTGTTGGAAAAATTACTTGTGTCATGCACAAAGTAGATGTCCTAACCGACTTGCCAAAACTATAGTTTGTTAACAAGAAATGTGTGGAGTGGTTGAATAACAAGTTTTAATGACTCCAACATAAGTGGATGTAAACTTCCGACTTCAACTGTAAATATCATTGTTTAAAATGTAAAATTCCACGCCAGAAATAAGCCCAATAACATATAGATGGAAATCTGTATCTTTAGGGCCTGTACATGGTCCATATTATTAGGCAGGTGTGCTATTTTATGCAATAAGCATTATCACATGGTCTGATCCAGCATCGTGACTGCATCTGCATTGTTTACCCCAATGGGCTAATCATTAGCTAGATCACAGACACGAAATATGATCTTGTTGCTTATTAAACGTCCTAAAAAAACTACCACTGGCACTAATAAAATCATGTGATTTTTACAGTGTTTCTAAACACAGTGTAGGCTAATTGTGTGAATTTTACAGTTCTTTTATTAATCAAAATGACGCCGAACAAAAACAAATAACACTACAAAAACAAACCGTGAAGCTCAAAGGCTATGTGCCCTAAACAAAGTCAACTTCCCACAAAGAAAGGAGGGAAAAAGGGCTACCTAAGTATGGTTCCCAATCAGAGACAGTGATAGACAGCTGTCCCTGATTGAGAACCATACCCGGCCAAAACATAGAAACACCAAATCATAGAAAACGAAACATTGAATGCCCACCCCAAACCACACCCTGACCATACCAAATAGAGACATTAAAAGGCTCTCTACGGTCAGGGCGTGACAATATAGGCCTACCGTTTATGTATTTGAATTGCCACCGTGCTTCCCGTGGTTACTTTTTTGTATTGTCATGCCACTGCCAATTGTGCAAAAACAGACAAAAAGTAGACAAATAAATCATACAGCACTTAAACCTTAGGATTCCTCTCTTTTCAATAATTGCCATCAAAACTGTTGGATATTACCGAGATTGCATTTAGGAATGTTGTGCTGTGACAGCAGAACGATCTGGCTTTAATGGCCAGATTCTGACTCTTATAATCTCCACCCAGTGCAGCCAGAAGAGGGCTGGTCACATGTCAAAGCCTGGTTCCTCTCTAGGTTTCTTCCTAGGTTCCAGCCTTTCTATGGAGTTTTTCCTAGACATCGTGCTTCTACATCTACATTGTTTGGTCTCTGGGGTTTTAGGCTGGGTTTCTGCATAAGCACTTTGTGACAACTGCTGATGCAAAAAGGGCTTTATCAATACATTTGATTGATTGATTGACTGGTCTTATTACAACATATATTTTGCACAGCAATCAGCTGTGTGAGGAGTTGTGCTGCTCCTGCCACCTGATATTCAGCTGATAAATAAAATACGTAACTTATGAACAGCTTTGGGAATTAATCTATTTTTAAATAATTATATAGGTCCAGACTACAGAATATCATTATTACAACAATTTCCTGGTTGCAAAAACTCTAATAATTTGCCTAATTTCAGTTTATGTTACAAAACAAGCAAGTATAGTGTTGACAATTATTGTACCATCTAAACTAGAGGTCGACCGATTATGATTTTTCAACGCCGATACCAATACCGATTATTGGAGGACCAAAAACCGCCGATACCGATTAAATTGGCTGATTTTTTATTTTATTTGTAATAATGACAATTACAACAATACTGAATGAACACTTATTTTAACTTAATATAATACATTAATAAAATCAATTTAGCCTCAAATAAATAATGAAACATGTTCAATTTGGTTTAAATAATGCAAAAACAAAGAAAGTAAAAGTGCAATATGTGCCATGTAAGAAAGCTAACGTTTAAGTTCCTTGCTCAAAACATGAGAACATGTGAAAGTTGGTGGTTCCTTTTAACTACAGGTTGTAGTTATTATAGGAATTATAGGACTATTTATCTCTATACCATTTGTATTTCATATACCTTTTACTATTGGATGTTCTTATATGCACTTTAGTATTGCCAGTGTAACAGTATAGCTTCCATCCCTCTCCTCACCGCTACCTGGGCTCGAACACATCGACAACAGCCACCCTCGAAGCAGCGTTACCCATGCAGAGCAAGGGGAAGAACTACTCCAAGTCTCAGAACGAGTGACGTTTGAAACGCTATTAGCGTGCACCCCGCTAACTAGCTAGCCAGTTCACATCGGTTACACAAGCCTAATCTCGGGAGTTGATAGGCGTGAAGTCAAACAGCGCAATGCTTGAAGCATTGCAAAGAGCTGCTGGCAAAACGCACAAAAGTGCTGTTTGAATGAATGCTTACGAGCCTACTGGTGCCTACCATTGCTCAGTCAGACTGCTCTATCAAATCATAGACTTAATTATAACATAATAACACATAATAAAATTATGGCAAATTAGTTCGCAATGAGCCAGGTGGCCCAAACTGTTGCATATACACTGACTCTGCGTGCAATAAACGCAAGAGAAGTGACACAATTTCACATGGTTAATATTGCCTGCTAACCTTTCTTTTAGCTAAATATGCAGGTTTAAAAAATATATACTTCTGTGTATTGATTTTAAGAAAGGCATTGATGTTTATGGTTAGGTACACGTTGGAGCAACGACAGTCCTTTTCCGTGAATGCGCACCGCATCAATTATATGCCATGCAGGACACGCTAAATAATCTAGTAATATCATCAATTATGTGTAACTAGTGATTATGATTGATTGATTGTTTTTTATAAGATAAGTTTAATGCTAGCTAGAAACTTACCTTGGCTTCTAACTGCATTCGCGTAACAGGCAGGCTCCTCGTGAGGCAGGTGGTTAGAGCGTTGGACTAGTTAACCGTAAGGTTGCAAGATTGAATCCCTGAGCTGACAAGGTAAAAATCTGTCGTTCTGCCCCTGAACAAGGCAGTTACCGTTCCTAGGCCGTCATTGAAAATAAGAATGTGTTCTTAACTGACTTGCCTAGTTAAATAAAGTTGCAAAAAATAAAAATAAAAAAAAATAACATTTAAAAAATAAATAAATAGGCAAAATCGGCATCCAAAAATACAGATTTCCGATTGTTATGAAAACTTGAAATCGGCCCTCATTAATCTGCCATTCCGATTAATCGGTCGACCTCTAATCTAAATCGCTGTGAAAAAACGTTTCAATAACCAAAAATATCAGCTTTTTGAAGCTGGTGTACAAAACCAAAAGACACAAAAACAAAACTTACTAACGGGAAGCATATAAATAACGCACATAATACAGATCTACTGCTTCTTAGACTTGCTTTCAATGAGAATTACAGATCTATAATTAACATTTATATGTGGATTTGGTCAGGTCACCCAAAAGGTTACATATTTCAGCTTTAACCAACAAGCGATGTGTAAATAATGATTGTGTCTTCTTGACAAGCAAGAAGCTCCATAGTGTAGGCCTAGGTAAACATTTATTTGCTAATAATTCATTACTATATCTCCAGCCTTGGGCAAATCAGTGTCATTTTGTAAAATCCAGATCTCTATAGCAAGACCCATCATTCACCCAGGTTTCATCAAAATCGGGCCAGTGCTGACTGAGTTATCGCGTGTGACCCGTACGAACGAACGGACAGATGACAGAGACCGATCCACAGTCTCTTCCCCGATTTCATCGTTGGGGACAATAATAAAATTTCTAAACAGACTAAAGCTCTTGCATGCACACACAAGCAACCAACTTAGTACCATCTCAGTTTCACGGTTCTCTCCCCTTGTTTTTACATAGACCTTGATCTTCTGTTGTGGGGCACTGGCACTTGGAGACAGACAAGCATGTGTTTTATTACAGCATTATTGTATATAATGGCCATATTCTCTGCCTTGCTTTTGGGGCTTGCTGAGAGATATAACTGCTTATTTGAAGTAGTGGTGGCAAATAAATAAAAAGCTAATGATTCCCCACGCTGTCTTAATGAATTATCAGTGACGAGAGGCATCGGCACTACTTCACAGGCCTTACACAATGCCTTGGACTGGCTATGTCCCCCTCTATAGACTTGGGAGGTTGAAATCACTGCCACTAGCTCTTCATAACAATTTCACTAGTAGACTAGTGGTGTGTACTGTGGTCTCTAAGTTTGAGGGATCTTCCTTACACTATGTAACATAATTAAATTCCAACCTAAGCACCCAGAACCACATCTCCAATGGAGGAATGAGAAAACAGAGCTAGCAACCCCTCTGCAAGAGACATGAAGGGACCTCAATGCAGTCAGAAATATGATGCAAAACCTATATGATGCAAAACTCGTCAAACCGGGTGTATTTATTCCTGATTGAACGGAGAATAGCTCAGATACACATGAAATGACCATGGGAATCGCATTTTCCTTTAAAGGTGCATGCACTATGCAGAAATCACTCCGCCATTTCCTGGTTGCTAAAACTCTAATTTCAGTTTATGTGATAAAATAAGCAAGTATTGTACCCAATGTTCCCTCTAAGCTGCACGCGTGAGCTTATAAAATATAAATATCAGCCTATGCAGAGAAACACGAGATGGAACGTTTTCCCTATTAGTTAACACTATCAACGTTTCTGTAGGAATTGTGATTGAATCAATGCAATATTATTCCATTTCAAAGCAACATACTCAAACAAAACAAACTACGAAAGACTTAGTTTGCAAAACTAACTATGCAAGAGATATTGTTGTAGGCAGAGTGCATCGGAGTAGGATTCTATTGCATTGACAGGCACTTACTCTACACAGACCCTGCGCACCACTACCCATTAGAGCTGCACTAGGTCTATATGCAAATATGGATTTATGCCCTTCATTTTGAACTGGACTGTTTTACAGCATGAGCGGTCACGATTATTATGCACTGGTTTTGAGATCAAAGTGAGAGCTGCATGTAGCCACGTGTGCACATTTGTTCAAATTCGTTGTTAGTTAGTGAGTTATTAGCCCAGTTATAGCAAATATTTTGTTAGAAATGTGGGAGTGATTGCTTCCTACAAGAGCATAAAATAAGAATATTTCTAGCCATCTTCGAAAAGCGATTCAAGTAAAGAGCTAATTTATATGTCTTAAAAGGGGCAGTGTTGTATTTTGAGACAGGCTTGAATAAGCTAAGTAGCCAATAGGCAGTGGGGAGCCTAATTTGTCTGATTCTCTGTAATAATGGTATGGGAATAATAATGCTTTTAATTTTGTGAAGTGGTTTCTTGCATCAAACAACACAACAAAATGTTCAGTCACCTCTATGTCTGAAGGACAAGTCGATAAACAAGTTAATGTCAAGCACTGCATGTTTTTTCAAATGTCTCAGGGAATGTAGGTCGACATTGAACACCACACATTGGCTGCTACTGTAGGCTGAATGATACACTACATGACCAAAAGTATTTGGACACCTGCTCGTCGAATATCTCATTCCAAAATCATGGGCATTAATATTGTGTTGGTCTCCACTTTGCATGCTATAACAGCCTCCACTCTTCTGGGAAGGCTTTACACTAGATGTTGGAACATTGCTGCAGGGATGATTACATTCAGACACAAGAGCATTGGTGAGGTCGGGCACTGATGTTGGGCAATTAGGCCTGGCTTGCAGTTGGCGTTCCAATTCATCCCAAAGGTGTTTGATGGGGTTGAGGTTAGGGCTCTGTGCAAGCCAGTCAAGTTCTTCCACACCGACCTCGACAAACCATTTCCAGTGTCCAATGGTGGCAAGCTTTACACCACTCCAGTCGATGCTTGGCATTGCGCATGGTGATCTTAGGCTTGTGCGTGGCTGCTCGGCCATGGAAACCCATTTCATGAAGCTCCCGACAAACAGTTATTGTGCTGGCAGTTTGGAACCCGGTAGTTAGTGTTGCAACCGAGGACACATTTTTACGCGCAGTGCGCTTCTGCGGTCCCATTCTGTGAGCTTGTGTGGCCTACCACTTTGCCTCTGTGCCGTTGTTGCTCCTAGACGTTTCCACTTCTCAATAACAGCACTTACAGTTGACCGGGGTAGCTCTAGCAGGGCAGAAATCAGAAATTGTTGGAAAGGTGGCATTCTATGACAGTGCCACGTTTAAAGTCATTGATTGTCTATGGACATTGCATGGCTGTGTGCTTGATTTTATACAGCTGTCAGCAACGGGCGTGGCTGAAATAGCAGAATCTACTCATTTCAAGGGGTGTCCACATACTTTTGTATATACAGTATAGTGTATAACCACTATTGTCACGCCCTAACCATAGTAAGCTGTTTATTATCTGTGTTGGTTGGGGCGTGATAGTGACTTGGGTGGGTCATCTAGGTGAATCTGTATGTTTATGGTGGCCTGATTGTCTCTGATTGGGGATCATATTTAGGTAGCCATTTCCCCATGGTTATTTGTGAGATCTTGTCTACGGATAGTTGCCTGTGTGCACCAGTAGCTTCACGTTTCGTTTGTGCTTGTTTGTTTTGCTGAGTTTCAATTTTATTAAAAATATGTGGAACTCTACTCACGCTGCGCCTTGGTCTACCCTTAACGACGAACGTGACAACTATTTCCATGTTAAATTGCACATAGAACATTGGTCAGGTCACCCAAAAAGTTACATATTGAAGGTTTAACACTGTCCATCTTTTAATTCACAGTTAATCAGTACAGTAGTATTTATTTGGAAATAGACACGCACTATTGGCAGTACTAACCCCCTCCCTTTCCTCCAGCTGTACCCTCCTTCCCCAATCTGCCCACCATGTTAATGTATTACCTTACCCTGTCAGCCACACCACAGATGTATCTCCCTGAGTTCTGTGCATGACTACATAAGGGCCTCTTCTCCTTTAATTGTGCTTCAGGTTAACATCAAGGATTCCAAGGACTCTAGAGACATAAGATTTGTCATGTTCTTCAAGGCAAGGTGACTGACAGCCACTCATGCACACAAAAACACTGGTGGGGAACCAAGGGTGTATTATATTAATGATCGGCAACAACCTTAAACAGTTGTAGAAGAATATCGACCTGCCTTGTTTGTTATAATTATCAGTCACAGAAGGACTAGAGCAGATCAATACTAGATATTCATTTACCCAAGTTTATAATTCAACAACACGCCTAAGTTCTGAGGGAAGCACCAAGTCAGACTAGTTCAAACTTGCTCATGTTCCATATTTTGGTCCACAACATGAAGTGAAAACTTTCCAGCATTAAGATACATGGATGATGTCCGTGTAAAATGAGAGCTGTGGAACTGCGGTGGCAAATATTCACTTATGTGAAGTACATAGATGAAATCGAAAGACAGTGTCATAAATAAACATGCCCGGGCTTAGGCTAAATGTGTCATTTATTATATTTATGAGAGTCAATGAAAACTGTGGAAGTAATCAAAAGCATTCTGATCTGTGATGTATTCATATAATCTGTGCTACTGAGCCACTGCATGAGTGTAAACAAATAAAAGAGAAAATACATTCTGGAACATTAAATGCTAATACACATTCATATCTTATTGTGCACAGAGGCAGACCCTCATGAAGAGACGCAATTCAATGAACTCACACAAAGGCCTATTAGTCCACAAACAAGTATTTTAATTATAGTAAGTGGTACATCTTTGTAAATATCTTGATATAGGCTTAACATGAGTATTTAAGTATGTATGTGTACACATCAAAAATGCATTTAAAAAACACACCATTTACACAGACCACTGTATATTACAGTCCACTGAGGTACAGTAGATGTAGATGCAGTGGTCCAAAATGACATATTCACACGAGGGTTGGGATTAATTTCACAAATTCAATTCTAATTCCAGGTCAGTCTTTGAACTCAGAGATAATGTTAGGTACATTCCAATAACTAATCATTTCTCAATTCAATATTATCCCCAACAATTCCACACATTCAAATCCCTCAGGCTTTCAGGCTGATCATGCCACTGTTCACAGCCTAGCTTTACTGGAAGTGTAGAAATACAAGGTGAAATGATTTCAAATGAATCCTGCAGTAAATGTCTTATCCTGAGTGCATTCATTCCATTAACTGGGAAATGTTACAAATATTGAATTCCAAAGATTACACGTTTTTACAATTCCAATTCAAACAGTCCAAACAGTTTCATTTAAATTTAAATCCATAACTTGAAGATTGGAATTTCAGCAATTCAATTCAATGTAAATTCTTCTCTGAGTCAGAATATACTATGGTTCCATGTCTAAAATGTGACACTGTCTATAGAAACAGTTCACTTCCGAACTTTGTTGAAAAACTTCCCAAACAGTTTCCTGTTTTCACTTGCTTGTGCAATATGACTTTTGCAGAACTGTGAAGGCCTGGAGAGATGGTCTCAGGCTTAGGTCGCTCCTGGGGTCAATCATCTAGCATGGCCTTGTGAGGTGGAAACACGAGAAGAGACCTGGAGTTCACTACCAGTTTTAAGAGTCAGCTGACTTTTAAATTAACTTTACTTAGCAATGGAATAGATTATAGTTTTGACTACGGGAAAAACATGACTTTAAAAGCATCTTCAATTACCTTCAACTAACTGTTAATAAAAAATAATTAAGATGAACCCCTAGCAAACCTGCTTCCTAAATAACTAGCCGGAACAACACACTTATAACATAATCATCTTAAATAATTAGTCATATAATGTCAATAACTTGATGACAACTAAAATGTCTTTGTTCCCCTCTGACTATGTGTTTCCATGCTCCATCCCTCCCTACCCCCTATCCCCTTGATCCACTACTCTCTAATCTCTCCCAGTCTCTGAGACAGTGTCTCGCATGGACTACCACAAGATGAGCGCCAGGATTGAAATGTACCATCATGTTGAGACAGCGGTGGGCAAATGGCTGACTAATGTCTGCCAGAGGATTGAAATATACCATCATGTTGAGACAGCGGTGGGCAAATGGCTGACTAATGTCTGCCAGAGGATTGAAATATACCATCATGTTGAGACAGCGGTGGGCAAATGGCTGACTAATGTCTGCCAGAGGATTGAAATATACCATCATGTTGAGACAGCGGTGGGAAGATGGCTGACTAATGTCTGCCAGAGGATTGAAATATACCATCATGTTGAGACAGCGGTGGGCAGATGGCTGACTAATGTCTGCCAGAGGATTGAAATATACCATCATGTTGAGACAGCGGTGGGCAGATGGCTGACTAATGTCTGCCAGAGGATTGAAATATACCATCATGTTGAGACAGCGGTGGGCAGATGGCTGACTAATGTCTGCCAGAGGATTGGCAGCTCCATTGTGCGGAGTGTGACTGCCTCTGTCTACCAAGTCAAAGGGGGTTTGTCCTAGTGAGACGCGCATGTGTAAATGTCTGAAAGACAACAAATCACCTATGTCGCCTTGACAGGTTTTCGAAACAGCAGAACAATATTCCTTCTGCTAACATCTGCAGTCAAGAACATTCCTCTTGACCAACTATCTTTAAAAAAAATTGTTTAGACATTCCATTCCATGGAGGCACATTTGGGATTGATGATACTCCAGAGAAAATGAAGACCACAGCCTCTTAACAAAGTCTCTGCTCACAAATGCAACAGCCCCAAAAGACCTAACCATGACAACCAATATGTTTAGGAGCTGAACATTCAACCAATAAACAATGATTAATATTACTTATTAACTACATCCCAGGGCTGCATCTGTGGAAAACTGCCAAGTTAACGGCATGATCGCCTAAAAACGAACTTGCCTTCGGTTGAATACTCAGATTGTATCCATAACCATGCAGATCATTTGTCAAGCTCACACACAAACACACCACCTGCATTCCATGGTTTGTCAGCTAATATGTCTCCCCAGGCATTTCCATGCTGCTGTTATAGCTGGTGCTTTTCCCGGCAAAACTCATTATGAGGAGAAAGAATTAGAGGCAAGTATCTGGGTAAGGCACAAAAGTGAAGGCACTCAAACAACTAATTATAATAACCTGACACAAGTGAGTAATTTTGCTGTCTGAAAACGAGGCGCAAGGTCTGAGAGAAGCACTTAAGAAGAATGGATTAGGCTGGAGGCCAGTACATAGACACATTACTATACAAAATGGAGTTTCATTTTTCAGGGTTTTGCACTTAAATAGTTCTACGTATTTTCAACTAGAGGTGGAAAGGGAAGAATTACAACACATATATGGATACAACTCAAAACCTAGGTCAACATGAAACCTTTGTCTCATATCTGTCAAAGTGCTACGCATGTGTATAACACATTTCTAAACTTTATACAGTAATCATCTGTCATTAATCATACTGTATATGGCATAGCAAGTTAACTATTACAGTGAACGCAGATCTGACTTAGAGCAGCAGATCTAGGTCATGCCCTAACTAAAGCCTTTTTTATACAGAAAAAATATATAAACGCAACATGTAAATTGTTGGTCCCAGGTTTAAAGAGCTGAAATAAAAGATCCCAAATTTTCCATATGAACAAAAAGCTTATTTCTCTCAAATTATGTGCACACATTTGTTTACATCCCTGTTAATGAGCATTTCTCATTTGCCAAGATAATCCACCTGACAGGTGTGGCATATCAAGAAACTGATTAAACAGCATGATTATTACACAGGGGCACCTTGTGCTGGGGACAATAAAAGGCCATTCTAAAATGTGCAGTTTTGTCACACGACACAATGCCTCAGATGTCTCAGGTTTGCTGACTACAGGACTACAGTAATGTCCACCAGAGCTGTTGCAAGATAATTGAATGTTCATGTCTCCACCATAAGCCGCCTCGGACATCGTTTTAGAGAAATTTGGAAGTACGTCCAACAGTACAGCTCATCTCCTGCGCTGAGCTGCAGTGCAGAATTGGAAACAATGTCCATGCAGGACCTGGGAAGCTCTATCCTGGACCCACCTCCAAGACCTACTCCACTGGCTAGCTCCTCACCAATCCCACAGAGCAGCAGCAGAAGAAGCAGAGGTGTGAGAAGAAAGGAGAAAAGAGCTGCAGACTCAGCCCTTGACATATCATTCACAAAGACATTGCAGATGATTGAAGACCGATCTCAAGATCAGGAGAACGTCATGCACCGAGCCACCAGCTTGTCCCAGAGGTAAATAAATAATCATTTCAGACTCTCCTCCTTTAGTCTGATCCCTTTTCCTCACTTCTGTAAATCATCTCCACAGGGCCCTGGCACGTATTGCTGATTTCATGGATGAACTCTCAATAATATTCCGGGAGGAAATCGATCACCAGCTGCAAGAGTTCGTGCATGACTTCAAGAAGAGGACATGGACCGAAGGACTGGGACTATAACTTGTTTAGGACTCCCGTGTGGAGCAGCGGTCTAAGGCACTGCATCTCAGTGCAAGAGGCATACAGTGCCTTGCGAAAGTATTCGGCCCCCTTGAACTTTGCGACCTTTTGCCATATTTCAGGCTTCAAACATAAAGATATAAAACTGTATTTTTTTTGTGAAGAATCAACAACAAGTGGGACACAATCATGAAGTGGAACGACATTTATTGGATATTTCAAACTTTTTTAACAAATCAAAAACTGAAAAATTGGGCGTGCTAAATTATTCAGCCCCTTTACTTTCAGTGCTGCAAACTCTCTCCAGAAGTTCAGTGAGGATCTCTGAATGATCCAATGTTGACCTAAATGACTAATGATGATAAATACAATCCACCTGTGTGTAATCAAGTCTCTGTATAAATGCACCTGCACTGTGATAGTCTCAGAGGTCCGTTAAAAGCGCAGAGAGCATCATGAAGAACAAGGAACACACCAGGCAGGTCCGAGATACTGTTGTGAAGAAGTTTAAAGCCGGATTTGGATACAAAAAGATTTCCCAAGCTTTAAACATCCCAAGGAGCACTGTGCAAGCGATAATATTGAAATGGAAGGAGTATCAGACCACTGCAAATCTACCAAGACCTGGCCGTCCCTCTAAACTTTCAGCTCATACAAGGAGAAGACTGATCAGAGATGCAGCCAAGAGGCCCATGATCACTCTGGATGAACTGCAGAGATCTACAGCTGAGGTGGGAGACTGTCCATAGGACAACAAAAGTATATTGCACAAATCTGGCCTTTATGGAAGAGTGGCAAGAAGAAAGCCATTTCTTAAAGATATCCATAAAAAGTGTCGTTTAAAGTTTGCCACAAGCCACCTGGGAGACACACCAAACATGTGGAAGAAGGTGCTCTGGTCAGATGAAACCAAAATTGAACTTTTTGGCAACAATGCAAAACGTTATGTTTGGCGTAAAAGCAACACAGCTGAACACACCATCCCCACTGTCAAACATGGTGGTGGCAGCATCATGGTTTGGGCCTGCTTTTCTTCAGCAGGGACAGGGAAGATGGTTAAAATTGATGGGAAGATGGATGGAGCCAAATACAGGACCATTATGGAAGAAAACCTGATGGAGTCTGCAAAAGACCTGAGACTGGGACGGAGATTTGTCTTCCAACAAGACAATGATCCAAAACATAAAGCAAAATCTACAATGGAATGGTTCAAAAATAAACATATCCAGGTGTTAGAATGGCCAAGTCAAAGTCCAGACCTGAATCCAATCGAGAATCTGTGGAAAGAACTGAAAACTGCTGTTCACAAATGCTCTCCATCCAACCTCACTGAGCTCGAGCTGTTTTGCAAGGAGGAATGGGAAAAAATGTCAGTCTCTCGATGTGCAAAACTGATAGAGACATACCCCAAGCGACTTACAGCTGTAATCGCAGCAAAAGGTGGCGCTACAAAGTATTAACTTAAGGGGGCTGAATCATTTTGCACCCCCAATTTTTCAGGTTTTGATTTGTTAAAAAAGTTTGAAATATCCAATAAATGTCGTTCCACTTCATGATTGTGTCCCACTTGTTGTTGATTCTTCACAAAAAAATACAGTTGTATATCTTTATGTTTGAAGCCTGAAATGTGGCAAAAGGTCGCAAAGTTCAAGGGGGCCGAATACTTTCGCAAGGCACTGTACCTACAGACCCTGGTTTGATTCCAGGCTGCGCACAATTGCCCCAGCGTCGTCCTGGTAAGGGTTTGGCCGGGGTAGGCCGTCATTGTAAATAAGAGTTTGTTCTTAACGGACTTGCCTAGTTAAATGAAGGTCAAATAAATTAAAATAATGTTGTTGTTCAGACATCTCAAGAGTCAGACACTAGACACTTACATTTTATTCCATAGAAACTTTTTTTTTATTTAACCAGGTATGCTAGTTGAGAACAAGTTCTCATTTGCAACTGCGAGCTGGCCAAGATAAAGCAAAGCAGTGTGACACAGACAACAACATAGAGTTACACATGGAGTAAACAATAAACAAGCCACTAACACAATAAACAAATCAATGACATAGTAGAAAAAAGAAAGTCTATACACAGTGTGTACGAAAGGCATGAGGAGGTTGGCAATAAATAGTCCATAGGAGCAAATAGTTACAATTTAGCAGATTAACACTGGAGTGATATATGAGCAGATGATGATGTGCAAGTAGAGATACTGGTGTGCAAAAGAGCAGAAAAGTAAATAAAATAAAAACAGTATGGGGATGAGGTAGATAGATTGGGTGGGCTATTTACAGATGTATTGTGGTTTATTTTCAGAGCCCAGAAGCAAGAATAAAGGTTTATTTGTGACCGACCGGCTTGATTTGGTCTTATGTAGCAAAATTTGAAATTGTATTTTTTTTTACATTGGATAAAAATAGCGACTCAGAGTTGGAAAATGGTATATCATACACTGCAGTTGAGAAACACTGGGAAGGCAATTCTGATTTGAAACTTGATAAACTTGTAACCACATTGTTTTTTAAATGGCCCTTGAATGTTTTGGTACACCTACTGAAGAGCTATTCTTTGTCTACAATCATTCAGCATCATTCACACCCTCTTAAGCCTTAGCCCCATCCATCTCTTTAAGGATTCACATGTGAGGCCATGTGCTATACAGAGTGAGTATGGTAGTGTACTAAACAACCAAGACTAAAGGCTGGTTTATACCTCATCTATCGACATGTCTGTAGACAGTTGTGCAGGTCATGTTTTTCTTCACATTATCGTCTCTAGTAAACACACACTATATCAAATCAAATATAAGTTTATTTGTCACATGCACAGGGTACAGGTGTAAATGTTACAGTGAAATGGTTACTTGCATAGTGGTGTCTTTTGTTAATAAATGTAGCCATCTAGCTAGCTAGCTAAACAATGAACCATAATCCCAACTCAGAACATTACTACCCTGCATGAATCTGCTGGTAGCTAAATCTAACCAACTAGCTCCTTCACTGCAGCCGAGGTGAGTAAGACATTTAAACGTGTTAACCCTCGCAAGGCTGCAGGCCCAGACGGCATCCCCAGCCGCGCCCTCAGAGCATGCGCAGACCAGCTGGCCGGTGTGTTTACGGACATATTCAATCAATCCCTATACCAGTCTGCTGTTCCCACATGCTTCAAGAGGGCCACCATTGTTCCTGTTCCCAAGAAAGCTAAGGTAACTGAGCTAAACGACTACCGCCCCGTAGCACTCACTTCCGCCATCATGAAGTGCTTTGAGAGACTGGTCAAGGACCATATCACCTCCACCCTACCCGACACCCTAGACCCACTCCAATTTGCTTACCGCCCAAATAGGTCCACAGACGATGCAATCTCAACCACACTGCACACTGCCCTAACCCATCTGGACAAGAGGAATACCTATGTGAGAATGCTGTTCATCGACTACAGCTCGGAACACCATAGTACCCTCCAAGCTCGTCATCAAGCTCGAGACCCTGGGTCTCGACCCCGCCCTGTGCAACTGGGTACTGGACTTCCTGACGGGCCGCCCCCAGGTGGTGAGGGTAGGCAACAACATCTCCACCCCGCTGATCCTCAACACTGGGGCCCCACAAGGGTGCGTTCTGAGCCCTCTCCTGTACTCCCTGTTCACCCACGACTGCGTGGCCACGCACGCCTCCAACTCAATCATCAAGTTTGCGGACGACACAACAGTGGTAGGCTTGATTACCAACAACGACGAGACGGCCTACAGGGAGGAGGTGAGGGCCCTCGGAGTGTGGTGTCAGGAAAATAACCTCACACTCAACGTCAACAAAACTAAGGAGATGATTGTGGACTTCAGGAAACAGCAGAGGGAACACCCCCCCCTATCCACATCGATGGAACAGTAGTGGAGAGGGTAGCAAGTTTTAAGTTCCTCGGCATACACATCACAGACAAACTGAATTGGTCCACTCACACAGACAGCATCGTGAAGAAGGCGCAGCAGCGCCTCTTCAACCTCAGGAGGCTGAAGAAATTTGGTTTGTCACCAAAAGCACTCACAAACTTCTACAGATGCACAATCGAGAGCATCCTGGCGGGCTGTATCACCGCCTGGTACGGCAACTGCTCCGCCCACAACCGTAAGGCTCTCCAGAGGGTAGTGAGGTCTGCACAACGCATCACCGGGGGCAAACTACCTGCCCTCCAGGACACCTACACCACCCGATGTTACAGGAAGGCCATAAAGATCATCAAGGACATCAACCACCCGAGCCACTGCCTGTTCACCCCGCTATCATCCAGAATGCGAGGTCAGTACAGGTGCATCAAAGCTGGGACCGAGAGACTGAAAAACAGCTTCTATCTCAAGGCCATCAGACTGTTAAACAGCCACCACTAACATTGAGTGGCTGCTGCCAACACACTGACACTGACACTGACTCAACTCCATCCACTTTAATAATGGGAATTGATGGGAAATGATGTAAATATATCACTATCCACTTTAAACAATGCTACCTTATATAATGTTACTTACCCTACATTATTCATCTCATATGCATACGTATATACTGTACTCTATATCATCGACTGCATCCTTATGTAATACATGTATCACTAGCCACTTTAACTATGCCACTTTGTTTACATACTCACCTCATGTATATACTGTACTCGATACCATCTACTGTATCCTGCCTATGCTGCTCTGTACCATCACTCATTCATATATCCTTATGTACATATTCTTTATCCCCTTACACTGTGTATAAGACAGTAGTTTTGGAATTGTTAGTTAGATTACTTGTTGGTTATTACTGCATTGTCGGAACTAGAAGCACAAGCATTTCGCTACACTCGCATTAACATCTGCTAACCATGTGTATGTGACAAATAAAATTTGATTTTATTTTATTTGATTTGATTTAGCTGGGTTCAATGTAAGCTAGCTAGCCAACATTAGACTATAACTAGTAATGCAAATGGCTCTGAGATACCAATAATATTACTATACAGATTATACCCGTAACGTTAGCTAGCGAGCCAGCTAACAGTACACTTTAACTTGCAATGAAAATGACTTTGACAAAATTATAAAATGTAGCAAGCAAGACTCTCTTACCCATATAAACTCAACAAAAAAGAGAAACGTCCTCTTACTGTCAACTGCGTTTATTTTCAGCAAACTTAACATTTGTAAATATTTGTATGAACATAACAAGATTCAACAACTGAGACATAAACTGAACAAGTTCCACAGACCACAGTCACATACTAACAGAAATGGAATAATGTGTCCCTGAACAAAGGGGGGGAAATCAAAATCAAAAGTAACAGTCAGTATCTGGTGTGGCCACCAGCTGTATTAAGTACTGCAGTGCATCTCTTCCTCATGGACTGCACCAGATCTGCCAGTTCTTGCTATGAGATGTTACCCCACTCTTCCACCAAGGCACCTGGAAGTTCCCGGACATTTCTGGGGGGGAATGGCACTAGCCCTCACCCGCCGATCCAACAGGTCCCAGACATACTCAATGGGATAGAGATCCGGGCTCTTCGCTGGCCATGGCAGAACACTGACATTCCTGTCTTGCAGGAAATCACTCACCGAACGAGCAGTGTGGCTGGTGCATTGTCATGCTGGAGGGTCATGTTAGGATGAGCCTGCAGGAAAGGGCCCACATGAAGCAGGAGGATGTCTTCCCTGTAACGCACAGCATTGAGATTTCCTGCAATGACAAGCTCAATCCGATGATGCTGTGACACACCGCCCCAGACCATGACGGACCCTCTACCTACAAATCGATCCCGCTCCAGAGTACAGGTATCGGTGAAACGCTCATTCCTTCGACGATAAAAGCGAATCCGACCATCACCCCTTGTGAGACAAAACCGCAACTCATCAGTGAAGAGCACTTTTTGTCAGTCCTGTCTGGTCCAGCGATGGTGGGTTTGTGCCCATAGGCGACGTTGTTGACGTTGATGTCTTGTGAGGACCTGCCTTACAACAGCCCTACAAGCCCTCAGTCCAGCCTCTCTCAGCCTATTGCGTACAGTCTGAGCACTAATGGAGGGATTGTGCGTTCCTGGTGTAACTCGGGCAGTTGTTGTTGCCATCCTGCACCTGTCCCGCAGGTGTGATTTTCGGATGTACCGATCCTGTGCAGGTGTTGTTACACGTGGTCTGCCACTGCAAGGACGATCAGCTGTCCGCCCTGTCTCCCTGTAGCGCGGTCTTAGGCGTCTCACAGTACGGACATTGCAATTTATTGCCCTGGCCACATCTGCAGTCCTCATGCCTCCTTGCAGCATGCCTAAGGCACGTTCACACAGATGAGCAGGGACCCTGGGCATCTTTCTTCTGTTTTTTTTCTCATAGTCAGTAGAAAGGCCTCTTTAGTGTCCTAAGCTTTCATAACTGTGACCTTAATTGCCTAAGCTGTTAGTGTCTTAACCTCTTGGATCTCTAGGGGCGCTATTTCATTTTTGGATAAAAAAACGTTCCCGTTTTAAGCGCAATATTTTGTCACGAAAAGATGCTTGACTATGCATATTATTGACCGTTTTGGAAAGAAAACACTCTGAAGTTTCAGAATCTGCAAAGATATTGTCTGTAAGTGCCCCAGAACTCATTCTACAGGCGAAACCAAGATGATACGTCAACCAGGAAATGAGCAGAATCTCTGAAGCTCTGTTTTCCATTGTCTCCTTATATGGCTGTGATTGCGCAAGGAATGAGCCTACACTTTCTGTCATTTCCCCAAGGCGTTTGCAGCATTGTGACGTATTTGTAGGCATATCATTGGAAGATTGACCATAAGAGACTACATTTTCCAAGTGTCCGCCTGGTGTCCCTGCGTCGAAATTGGAGCGTAAAGCCAGGTGCAATTATTTTTCCATTTGAGAGCAAGGAGAAACCAGGCTTCCACGAAGGATATATCATCGAAGAGATATGTGGAAAAACACCTTGAGGATTGATTCTAAACCACGTTTGCCATGTTTCAGTCGATATTATGGAGTTAATTTGGAAAAAAGTTCGCGTTTTGAGGGCTGAATTTTCGTTTTTTTTTTTTTTTTTTTTTTTTTTTTTTGGTAGCCAAATGTGATGTACAAAACGGAGCTATTTCTAATACACAAAGAATCTTTTTGGAAAAACTGAGCATCTGCTATCTAACTGAGAGTCTCCTCATTGAAAACATCAGAAGTTCTTCAAAGGTAAGTTATTTTATTTGAAGGCTTTACTTGTTTTTGTGATAGTTGCCTGCTAAATGCTAACGCTAATGCTAACGCTAAATGCTACGCTAGCTAGCTACTGTTACACAAATGATTGTTTTCCTATGGTTGAAAAGCATATTTTGAAAATCTGAGATGACAGTGTTGTTAACAAAAGGCTAAGCTTGAGAGATAGCATATTTATTTCATTTCATTTGCGATTTTCATGAATAGTTAACGTTGCGTTATGGTAATGAGCTTAGGTCTATAAATAGAATCCCGGATCCGGGTTTGGTCGTCGCAACAGGTTAACGACCGTTCCAGAGGTGCATGTTCATTAATTGTTTATGGTTCATTGAACAAGCATGGGAAACAATGTTTAAACCCTTTACAATGAAGGTCTGTGAAGTTATTTGGATTTTTACGAACTATCTTTCCGGAGACAGGGGTTTTATACAAAAGCCCTCTTCTGTGTGTTCTCTTTTCGACTCCCTCCGTATAATTTGCAATCTACTTAGATATCATACCCCGTTTCCACTGGGCATTCCATTTATTTCAAAACTCAGTCCCCCAGACAGTGCAGAGCATTAGCAACACGTATGCAGTTCTTCGTGATGTCTTTCAAAATAGCCGCGTTAGAAAGAATCACCTACACATAGAGCAGCACATGTTATAGACAGAAGCATGCTACATGGAAGACCAATCCGAACTCATCTCTCATCACTCTCCAGGTTGGTAGCTGCCAGAAGGGAGGAGCGTGTCAGCAAAAGCGTATCTTACATTTTGTTCATGAGCTTTATCCAAGGAGGACATGTAGTTGTGTGGGGCCATATGCCTTCCCAATGTCCTTAGCCTTTTTAGGGGTACACTTGATTGGACAACCAAGAATCCTTATCTTTGCAACCATGATGCCGAATGCATTCTCTATGACTCTCCGACAACGAGAGTGGCAGTAGATGTAGGTACGCCCAGATTCATTCAGATGGACACCTGTGAATGAGAGGTAACAAGATAATATATATCAGATATAAAATATTGCCTATTTGGTATAAAGAAAAACACCATACCCTTTTCCAGGAACCACATTCCAAAAGCCTTGATAAAATTGCAATTCTTATATAGAGGTGCATACACGTATGCAGTAACAAGGGAAACTAGAATCAGAAAAAGTTTAATTTATTTCAGCATTCTATACCTGGATAGGGGCGCATGAGGACTTGGCATTGTGGTACCAGACAGGACAAAAATTGAGGGTCATTTGCAGCAGTTTGGACCCAAAAGAACTCTTGAAACACTCCACCATCACTCTCTCGGCCGTATGCCCCTACATCCACCATTGTCAACCTGTAGCCAACCTGCATCACACACCACACCATCAAGATAATGGGTGGGTGCCTTTGTAGTTGAAGTAGTCGCTGCCGGCTCTTGCACGGGCCCTGATCTGGACATGCTTTCCATCAATTGATCCAACACGGTTGGATAATTCCAGAGCCCCCAAAAGTCTTGGGCAATCGTGGTCCACTGATCGCCTGTAGGAAAGACTACAATGTCGGAAAGGCTAAAAGGAGAGGCTACAAAGCTTTGCAGACCTCGAATACAATACTGAACACAGTAGATTAACCCATTCTGTAGCTGCTCGCCACAGCCTGCTGTGAACTTCCAGAGGTAAGAACCCGTAACATCACCGACAGTCTTTCAGCAACATCAATTGAGGAACGGCACGTTAGAGCATGATTGATGAAAGGGGCAATGCAACGCACAAGACCATTGAAACGGCAAGCAGACATCCTGAAGTGCACATAATGCTCCTCATCAATGGCGCTCATGTGTTAGACCAGCATTGCAAACTCCCCATCCGTTGTTCTTTCTCTGTTGAGTGGTCGCACTGACAATATACTCCATCTGACTCCATACCTCACCTACTACAGTTGAAGTCGGAAATTTACATGCAGGTTGGTCAAATACACTTAAACTCAGTTTTTCACAATTCATGACAATTAATCCCAGTAAAAATGCCATGTCTTAGGTCAGTTAGGATCACCACTTTATTTTAAGAATGTGAAATGTCAGAATACTAGTAGAGAGAATGATTTATTTTTGCTTTTATTTCTTTCATCACATTCCCAGTGGGTCAGAAGTTTACATACATCAATTACTGTTTGGTAGCATTGCCTTTAAATTGTTTAACTTGGGTCAAACGTGTCGGGTAGCCTTCCACAAGCTTCCCACAATAAGTTGGGTGAATTTTGGCCCATTCCTCCTGACAGAGCTGGTGGACAAACCTGGTGAGTCAGGCTTGTCGGCCTCCTTGCAGTTACACGATTTTTCAGTTCTGCCCACACA
The DNA here is from genome assembly GCF_045791955.1 of Oncorhynchus clarkii lewisi. NCBI lineage: Eukaryota > Metazoa > Chordata > Actinopteri > Salmoniformes > Salmonidae > Oncorhynchus > Oncorhynchus clarkii. The sequence goes on from NC_092152.1 coordinate 29,541,739, forward strand.
TTTTCTATAGGATCGAGGTCAGGGCTTTGTGATGGCCACTCCAATACCTTGACTTTGTTGTCCTTAAGTTATTGTGCCACAACTTTGGAGGTATGCTTGGTGCTGCCAAACACGTGCTTCACAGCTGGAATGGTGTTCTTTGACTTGCAAGCTTTCCCCATTTTCCTCCAAACATAACGATGGTCATTATGGCCAAACAGTTCTATTTTTGTTTCATCAGACCAGAGGACATTTCTCCAAAGTACGATCTTTGTCCCTGTGTGCAGTTGCAAACCGTAGTCTAGCTTTTTTATGGCGGTTTTGGAGCAGTGGCTTCTTCCTTGCTGAGCGGTCTTTCAGGTTATGTCGATATAGGATTTGTTTACTGTGGATATACAGTATGTACTTTTGCACCGGTTTCCTCCAGCATCTTCACAAGGTTCTGTGCTGTTGTTCTGGGAATGATTTGCACTTTTCGCACCAAAGTACGTCCAGCTCTAGGAGATAGAACGAGTATCCTTCCTGAGTGGTATGACGGCTGCGTGGCCCCACGGTGTTTATACTTGCATACTATTGTTCGTACAGATGAATGTGGTACCTTCAGGCGTTTGGAAATTGCTTCCAAGGATGAACCAGACATGTGGAGCTCTACAATTTTTTTCTGAGGTCTTGGCTGATTTATTTTGATTTTCCCATTATGTCAAGCAAAGAGGCACTGAGTTTGAAGGTAGGCCTTGAGAATCATTCACAGGTACACCTCCAATTGACTCAAATGATGTCAATTAGCCTATCAGAAGCTTCTAAAGCCATGACATCATTTTCTGGAATGTTCCAAGCTGTTTAAAGGCACAGTCAACTTAGTGTAAGTAAACTTCTGACACACTGGAATTGTGATACAGCGAATTATAAGTGAAATAATCTATCTGTAAACAATTGTTGGAAAAATTACTTGTGTCATGCACAAAGTAGATGTCCTAACCCACTTGCCAAAACTATAGTTTGTTAACAAGACATTTGTGGAGTGGTTGAAAAATGACTTTTAATGACTTCAACCTAAGTGTATGTAAACTTCCAACTTGAACTGCATATGTGTTGCAAATCAAATCAAATCTTGTAGATCCCGTGAATTGGCAAAACTTTTTCTCACCAGTCAAGCGTCTCTCTGTGCACTCTATTTTATTTTCCCACGCGTCTCTTCCTTTTTTGGGTGTGTCGTCACTTACAAGTTTGGCCATAAATTGCTATTACCAGCTATTCGCTATCTACTGTCCCGGAGTCATGTTGCCGCTTTCACCCCCTTTTTTGTTTTTCAAGCGACCGTCTTTGAAGGGAGTCTGCGAGCACACTCGTTTGGTTCACCTAGCCGAGTTCGCCTAGCCGGCAGCAGAAACAAAGCATGTCGACGACTTAACCACGCACCCTTGAGGGGCCCCCGTGTTGAGGGTCAAAGTAGAGGATATGTTGTTGCCTACCCTAACCATCTAGGGGCGGCCCGTCAGGAAGTCCAGTATCCAGTTGCAGAGGGAGGTGTTCAGTTCCAGAGTCCTTACATAGTGATAACCTTGGAGGGAACGATGGTGTTGAAAGCTGAGCTTTATTCAATGAACACCATTCTCACATGGAGAGGTTGAAAATGTCAGTGAAGACACTTGCCAGCTTGTCAGAGCATGCTGGTAATTCGTCTGGCCCTGCATATTTGTGAATGTTAAAATGTTTAATGGTCTTATTCACATCAGCTACGGAGACCGTGATGACACAGTCAACTGGAACAGCTGGTGCTCACATGCATGGTTCAGTGTTGTTTGCCTTGAAGCGAGCATAGAAGGCGTTTAGTTTGTCTGGTAGACTAGCGTTACCGGGCAGCTCGCGGCTGAGTTTCCCTTTGTACTCCGTGATAGTTTGCAAGCCCTGCCACATACGAGGAGCGTCAGAGCCGGTGTAGTAGGATTCGATCTTTATCTCAGTGCAGATGTTGCCTGTAATCCATGGCTTCTGGTTGGGATATGTACGTACGGTCACTGTGGGACGACGTCGTCGATGCACTTATTAATGAAGCCGGTGACTGATGTGGTAAACTCCTCAATGCCATCGGATGAATCCCAGAACATATTCCAGGCTGTGGTAGCGACACAGTCCTGTAGCTTTGCATTCGCTTCATCGGAACACTTCCATTTTGAGCGCGTCACTGGTACTTCCTGTTTTGAGTTTTTGCTTGAAAAGGAATTAGGAGGATCGAGTTACGGTAAGATTTGCAAAATGGAGTGCAAGGGAGAGTTTGTTGGCATTTCTGTTGGAGTAAAAGTGAACTAGAAATATTTCTATGCAGGTCCCTAACGTGGGGGAATGTTGGCAAATGAGTCTTGTTCTGGCTTCCTGAGAGGGTAGCCTCTAGCCTGACACCTGGAAAAGAAATTAGCAGTACCTTCACCCCCTCCTCTCCTCCCCCCTCCCCTTCTCCCACCCTCTTCTCCTCCCCTCTCCAGAAACAGGGTGCATGAGTCATAAAGGGAAGTAAAGGGGTTAAACATAATGAATAGGTGCTGCATGCCTCTAAGACCAGGAGGTATGAGAGAAGAGGCATACTTTCCACTCAGACAAACCCATGCACCACCACCTTACATCTCCATAAAGAACACAATGATAATAGGAAAAGTCAGAAACCATGCATCAACAGAATGTGTCTCAGAGTGGGTGTAGTGCTCATTGTCCTACCCACATAAACTCAGTTTGGTTCCTTCGACTGTAGACCTGACAGGGTTTCTCCTCTCCTCTCCTCCCCTAGTAAGACTATATTATTTCAGCTCTCCTGTTTGTCTTGCCATGCTAATGCAGGGTATATGCTAATGTACTACTCTCTGTATAGCCTTGCGCTCTACACTGTTTCCCCTGTGGGAGGCCCCTTCCCTAACTCCCCTCCCTGCAGCCCAGAGAGTGAGGATGTACTAATTCTAGACATCCAGGTTTGGGGGCCTCAGCTCAGCCTCACTAGGCTCCCCAAGGGAAGGGGCAAACACAACATTTTGCTTACGAAAAAACGAACCTCTCGATGAAAAGGGAGCATCAGAGGGACCCAGGGGGATAGCAGGACTTGGAACAGGTTCCTTTCTATTGTTTTCCTAAAATCCTCCATGTATCACTGCCTGGTGAACTGTTCCACCGTCAGAGGCAGGCCATTATGTCACAAGCACTGCACTGAGCAGAATTCATCTTGTATTCAATCGTTCTGGTCAAATAGTAGCAAACAAAAATATATAACTTCCTGCACTGAATGCATTGTTCTCTCATCTCCGTCATATTTGGTCTAATTTTGTATAGACTTGCAATGTTCCATAGTTTCTTACTATAGAGAATATCTGTATGTGAAGGACCATGAATGCACTCTGAAATTAAAAGTTGATTCTTGAAAAACGAACACCTCCTTTTATAAACGACAGGAGATCAAGAAACTCAACCAACTCTTCGCTGCTATAGGACTAAACAGATTCTCATCGGGATGACATCAGCTCCCTTCTGTGACTCATATGTCCCCCTGGACAGTCCAGTCTCTGACAGCTGTGGGGTGGCTGAAAGGTCATCACACATACTACGTCAAATCACATGACATCATCTGACACACAAAAAAACCACTCTGGAAGATGGTGGGTGTCAGAAAGATCCCGTGGATTAATACACTTGTGTTTTATTTCATTCAGACATCAACCATGTCCAATTTTACAATTTACTCGCCTCTTTCAAAAGGTGATGTAACCGGTCTGCTCAGTGAAGAAAAAACAAGACAGGGGGGATGCAGTGCAGAAGAAGAGGGGAAGGAGAGGTGATGAGGAGATAGAGCTTCAGACAGGAGGGCAAGCAGACAGACTGTGTAGTAGTGTGAATTGAAATAGCAGGCTTAGTGTATGGTTACAGCTTAATCATACTAAATATACCCTGCTCAACTTTAATCTTTTTCTAAATGTATAGAGTACTATATACAGTAGCTGCTACACATGGCCATCCACAGCACTAAGCTAGTTCATTTATTCCACACTTTTTCCAGACAGATAATTTGAGGTTTGTGCCCACTAGCGCCAACTGTCTGTCCCGCTTTCTCTGACCTGTAATTACATGACATTTATTTGATTAGCTCATTAGTTCAACCCTCGCCTCGGCACAGCCAAACAGGAACCCCCTTATTAGTGGTTCATAACCACTCTCTCTCTAGATATATATATATATAGCAGGGGAGGGGATAAAACAGAGTGTGTAGTGGAGAGTGGGTTGGGGAGGGTTTGAGAGATGGGGAAGGAGAGGTGAGAATGGGAGAGATGTTAACACAGCCGTGCACAAAGATTTATTTGCAATGGATGTAAATACAGCACTAATTTCGCAAAAAAAAATTCAAGGTAAGGACGCCACCCAATCTTTGATAAACACAGATATTAAGCTATTTTCAAAAATTCTGTCATCCCATCTCAAAACGTACTTACCCAAATCGGTAATATTTGGGTAAAATATTATCCTCGGATAACCTCCATCTATTACATATCTTATATGGTTCATCAGAAACCAAAGCTCCTTGGGCAGTGCTATCTCTAGACGCAGAAATAGACTATCTTTGGTTGATTTGGGAAAATATGGGATTTGGCTCCAATTTCATTAATATGATAAAAATACTATCTGCCAATCCCTCACCCATAGTAATAACAGGCAATATCTGCTCTGTTCCATTCAAATAACTACATGTAGGAGGCAAGGTGATCCCATCTCACCTATGTTTTTTTATTGTCTAGGGAGCCCCTGGCCCAGGTAATTCGACAATCAAAAGAAATTACACCAATATCTCTCAATTCTACAGATCACGTCATCTCATTATATGCCAATGATATCTTACTTTATCTAGACAACATATCTCAATCCCTCCCAAAAGCTTTGAAGATCATAGTCAAATGCAGCTCCATCTCAAGTTATAAAATACATCTAACCAACCTGCCTTACTGCCTCTCAAGACCCCGATGGAGGACTCCATCTCTACTTATGGAATACCAATCATTTCACTTTTTAAATATTTGGGAGTACATTTCCTTCTTTTGATAAAACCATCGCCAGAAACTTTAACAGAACTCTCAAATCTATTAAATCTGACCTCAGTAGATGGACTAATATCCCAGTTGCTTTATCCGGCAGAATAGCTATTGTAAAAATGAATATATTGCCACAGATTAATTTCTGTATTAAAATCCATAGTGCGGTCTCAAAATGTATATGGAAAGGTACAGTGGCTTGAGAAAGTATTCACCCCCTTGGCATTTCTCCTATTTTGGTGCCTTACAACATGGAATTAAAATGGATTTCTGGGGGGTTTGTGTCATTTGATTTACACAACATGCCTACCACTTTGCAGATGCAAAATATTTTTTATTGTGAAACAAACAAGACATAAGACAAGAAAAAGGGAAACTTGAGCGTGCATAACTATTCACCCCCCAAAGTCAATACTTTGTAGAGCCCCCTTTTGCAGCAATTACAGCTGCAAGTCTCTTGGGGTATGTCTCTATAAGCTTGGCATATCTAACCACTGCGATTTTTGCCCATTCTTCAAGGCAAAACTACTCCAGCTCCTTCAAGTTGGATGGGTTCCGCTGGTGTACAGAAATCTTTAAGTCATACCACAGATTCTCAATTGGATTGAGGTCTGGGCTTTGACTAGGTCATTCCAAGACATTTAAATGTTTCACCTTAAACCACTCGAGTGTTGCTTTAGCAGCATTATTAGGGTCATTGTCCTGCTGGAAGGTGAACCTCCATCCCAGTCTCAAATCTCTGGAAGACTGAAACAGGTTTCCCTCAAGAATTTCCCTGTATTTAGCGCGATCCATCATTCCTTCAATTCTGACCAGTTTCCCAGTCCCTGCCGATGGAAAAACATCCGCACAGCATGATCCTGCCACCACCGTGCTTCACTGTGGGGATAGTGTTCTCGGGGTGATGGATGGTGTTGGGTTTGCGCTAGTCTAATCTGACCAGAATACCTTCTTCCATACATTTGGGGAGTCTCCCACATGCCTTTTGGCGAACACCAAACGTGTTTGCTTATTTTTTTCTTTAACCTCCCTGTGAGTAAGCCTAGTTTCCTGAATTTCCGCCTGTCTGACGTGCCCAAAGTAAACAACCTGTTCGGCCCAGAACAATACGCATATAATTGGTAGAATTGGATAGAGAACACTCTGAAGTTTCTAAAACTATTAAAATAATGTTGTGAGTTTAACAGAACTGATATAGCAGGCAAAAACCTGTGGAAAATTATTTTTTGGGGGGCTCAGTATGACTTCCAATGCAATGCTATAAAAATATCTAATTTCCACCTTCCAGATTGCAGGTCCTATGGCTTCCACTAGATGTCAACAGTCTTTATACAAGGTTTTAGGCTTGTTTTTTAAATGAAGTTTTTGAAGTTGTTCCAAGTTGAGCGTCAGGGCAAAAGTAGTCTTTTTGCGCGCGTGTATGTGGGCGAGCTCTTCGTTCTTTTCCTTTGCTATTGAACATAGTAATCTCCGTATGAAATATGATCGATTATTTAGATATTAGACAACCTGAAGATTGATAAAAAACATGGGTTTGACTCCTTTGGACAAACTTTGCTGGTAACTTTTTGGAATCCTTTGTATGCATGTTGAAGGACTGGATCATTGAATTCAATGGTGTCAACTAAACAGCATTTTTGGGATATAAAGAAGAACTTTATCGAACAAAACGCCCATTCATTGTGTAGCCGGGGCCCTTGGGATTGCAAACAGAGGAAGATCTTCAAAAGTAAGTGATTTATTTTATCGATATTTTGTGATTTTGTGTCACCTGTGCTGGTTTGAAAAGGAAGTTATTGTGGGGCGCTGTCCTCAGACAATCGAATGCTATGCTTTCGCCGTAAAGCCTTTTTGAAATCTGACAACGCAGTTCGATTACCAAGATTCTAAGCTAAAGTGGTCCTATGGACAGATACTCCAATCTCCGCTGTGGAGCTTTGCAGCTTTTTCGGGGTTATCTTTGGTCTCTTTGTTGCCTCTCTGATTAATGCCCTCCTTGCATGGTCCGTGAGTTTTGGTGGGCGGCCCTCTCTTGGCAGGTTTGTTGTGGTGCCATATTCTTATTTTTTTTATAATGGATTTAATGGTGCTCCGTAGGATGTTCAAAGTTTCAGATATTTTTTTATAACACAACCCTGATCTGTACTTCTCCACAACTTTGGAGAGCTCCTTGGTCTTCATAGTGCCACTTGCTTGGTGGTAACTCTTGCTTAGTGGTGTTGTAGACTCTGGGGCCTTTCAGAACAGGTGTATATATACTGAGATCATGTAACAGATCATGTGACACTTAAATAAAGTCCACCTGTGTGCAATCTTACAAATGATGTGACTTCTGAAGGTAATTGTTTGCACCAGATTTTATTTAGGGGCTTCATAGCAAAGGGGGTGAATACATATGCATGCACCAGTTCTCCGTTTGAGTTTTTTCCATTTCACTTCACCAATTTGGACTATTTTGTGTATGTCCATTACATGTAATGCAAATAAAAAGGTTGTAATGAAAGAAAATAGTAAAAACGCCAAGGGGGGTGAATACTTCTGCAAGGCACTGTAAGCGAGCCCTGGATGAAATGAACTTCTTTGGCCCAGAGTAAACGGCCTGCTACAAAGCCATAAAAGCTAGAATATGCATATCATTAGATTTGTATAGAAAACACTCTGAAGTTTCTAAAACTGTTTGAATGATGTCTGTGAGTATAACAGAACTCATATGGCAGGCAAAAACCTGAGAAAAATTCCAACTAGGAAGTGGGACATCTAAGGTTGATCGATTTTCAACTCAGCTCCTATTGAAGATACAGTGGGATATTGCTAATGTTGCACTTCCTACAGCTTCCACTCTATTTCAACAGTCTTTAGAACCTTGTCTGATGCTTCTACTGTGAAGTGGGGCCGACGGAGAATGGAATGAGTAAGGTCTGCCATGAGCTGACCATGCTCTGACCATGCGCGTTCACATGACGGGGAGCTCTGTTCCATCACACTTCTGAAGACAATGGAATTCTCCGGTTGGAACATTATTGAAGATTTATGTTAAAAACATCCTAAAGATTGATTCAATACATCGTTTGACATGTTTCTACTGACTGTTACGGAACCTTTTGACATTTCGTCTGCTTTTAGTGAATGCGCTTCGTGACTTTGGATTTGTTTACCAAACGCGCTAACAAAAGTAACTATTTGGACATAAATGATGGACATTACCGAACAAAACAAAAATTCTTCTGGGAGTCCTGGGAGTGCATTCCGATGAAGATCAGCAAAGGTAAGTGAAGATTTATAATGCTATTTATGACTTTTGTTGACTGCATAATATGGTGGATATATTTGTGTCTTGATTGGGCTCTGAGCGCTGACTCAGATTATTGCATGGTTTGCTTTTTCCGCAAAGCTTTTTTGAAATCTGACACAGCGGTTGCATTAAGGAGGAGTGCATCTAAAATTCCATGCATAACAGCTGTATCTTTTAGCAATGTTTATTATGAGTATTTCTGTAAATTGATGTGGCTCTCTGCAAAATCAAAGGATGTTTTGGAACCTCTGAACGTAAGGCGTCAATGTAAACTCAGATTTTTGGATATAAATATGAACTTTACCGAACAAAACATACATGTATTGTGTCATACATGTATCAAGTCCTATGGGTGTCATCTGATGAAGATCATCAAAGGTTAGTGATTCATTTGATCTATATTTCTGCTTTTTGTGAATCCACTCTTTGGCTGGAAAAATTTCTGTGTTATTCTATGAATAGGCACTCACCTAACATAATTGTTTGGTTTGCTTTCGTCGTAAAGCCTTTTTGAAATCGGACACTGTGGCTGGATTTACAACAAGTGTATCTTTAAAATGGTGTAAAATACATGTATGTTTGAGGAATCTTAATTATAGGATATCTGTTTTTGAATTTGGCGCCCTGCAGTTTCACTGGCTGTTGAAGAGGTGGGACGCTTCCGTCTCACCTACCCTAGAGAGGTTAACAAACTTGCAAAAAGGGAAAGATGTAGGAAGACTATCCATACCAAACTTTAAATTGTATTTTGTCCCATCATAAATTGGTTTAGACATGATTTTTCCACTACCTGGCGGAGTATGGAGAGAAATTGCCCTGGAAGAGGTGGTCTTCACCTCTTCCAGGGCTACATTTTGGTTCTATTATTGTTTACACAATTTCTATATAGCACAACATTTAAAAACAATGTAACTGGGAATCTAAATGGAATGCCCATACTCCAATATTTAAAAAATAATGCCTTGCAAATGTGGAATTCGTACCCTTGCCGATATCATAGACAGTAATGGTTTGAGAACATTTCAAGATTTGAAAGACACATACTGTACCATACCATACTGTACCATTACCAGGCAACTGCTTTCACCAGGCAACTTAGATCAGCTTTGCTGGCCTATGGAGTCCATTGGGAAACCCAACTACCGAACCATCCGATGATGGGATTGATAAATAAATTATCTGGGCTCCCGGAAGGACTGGTCTCTATAACATACTTTTGGAAAGCTCATACTCTGAGCTAGCCATTAAAAAAGTATGGTCCACAGAGCTAAGTGAATCTGAACAACCCTTTAACTGGAACAGAATAGAGAAAAATATGATTTTGGCATCCCGTAATCCGAACCATTAACTTATATATTTTAAGTTTTTTCAAAGACTGTATTTCACACCAAGGAAAAGGTTTACGATGAAATTGGCCCCAAATCCCTGTAAAGTGTCCTGTAAATTAGGCAGGCACATTCCTTCATTTGGTGTGGGAGTGCCTTGCAGTTAAATGCTTCTGGGATAAAGTCACAAAATACATTTTGAAGTGCATGAATGCACAGTATATATCGGAAAGTATTCAGACCCCTTGACTTTTGCCACATTTTGTTACATTACAGCCTTATTCTAAAATGTATTTAAAAAAAGTATTTCCCTCATCAATCTACACACAATACCCCATAATGACAAAGCAAAAACAATTGTTTTATTTATTTAAAATATATATATTTACATTTACATGAGTATTCAGACCCTTTACTGACTACTTTGTTGAAGCACCTTTGGCAGCAATTACAGCACGAGTCTTCTTGGGTATGACACTACAAGCAAATACACCTGTATTTGGGGAGTTTCTCCCATTCTTCCCTGCAGATCCTCTCTTCCGTGGCATCTGTCTGGCCACTCTACCATAAAGGCCTAATTGGTAGAGTGCTGCATAGATGGTTGTCCTTCTGTAAGGTTCTCCCATCTCCATAGAGGAACTCTGGAGCTCTGTCCGAGTGACCATCAGGTTCTTGGTCACCTCCCTGACCAAGGCCCTTCTCCCACGATTGCTCAGTTTGGCTGAGCAGACAGTTTTAGGAAAAGTCTTGGTGGTTCCAGACTTCTTCCATTTAAGAATTATGTATTCTTGGGGACCTTCAATGCTGCAGAGCCGTGCCTCGATACAATCATGTCTCGGAGCTCTACAGACAATTACTTTGACCTCATGGCTTGGTTTTTGCTCTGACATCACCCTGTCAACTGTGGGACCTTATTTAGACAGGTGTGTGCCTTCCCAAATCATGTCCAATCAATATAATTTACCACAGGTGAACTCCAATCAAGTTGTAGAAACATCAAAGATGATCAATGGAAACAGGATGCACCTGAGCTCAATTTTGAGTCACATAGCAAAGGGTCTGAATACTTATGTAAATAATATATTTCTGTTTTAGTTTTTTTATATAGTTACAAAAATGTCATTATGGGCTATTGTGTGTAGAGTGATGAGGATTTTTTTTGATTTAATCAATTTTAGAATAAGGCTGTAACGTAACAAAATATGGAAAAAGTTAAGGGGTCTGAATACTTTCCGAATGCACTGTAAATATTCAATGCATTGAATTTGCTATGTTACTTAACGATGATAGCTCCTTGAATCGTTCAATCAATCAGAGAAGGCAGCACTGGCAGGCAGCACTGTCACAAAAAAATGTGTTGGCTCTTAGATGACAATCACCCCACTCTCTTCCAATTCGCCAGTGGATACAGTTACAATTAGAAGTTATAGCATTAGAATTAATTGACCGTGAGAATGAATGTTGATCGTCAAGGAACAATTGAGGCTGAATTGGTCACAAAAGAAGGGGAGAGATGTTGAGAGATTGGGGAGACCTTGTTAAAGCGCTATGCCCTGGCACTGCCACAGGAAACCCGGGCCTGCACTGGGGGAAATTATGGAAATTATGTATGGAAATTATGTCATGGTCTGGCTGGGACTTTGGGACTCTGGCTGGGACTTTTCCACACAGTGAATTTAATGCTTCCCCTTTAACATTTACTCAACATGAAATAAATCATTTCAAGATGTTTACCTAAGCACCAAAAAACATCCAGATAATCAATCTAAAACAGGATGCTCAGAACAGGTGCAGGAGGACACCAACAAACAAATCACTGTTCACAATCCTGCAGAAACACACACTCCTGCCAAGTAATTCTTCAAAATTCCCTAAAGCAACCACACTGGATCTACTACTAAACTATTCCTAAATCAAATCAAATTTTATTGGCCACATACACATGGTTAGCAGATGTTAATGCGAGTGTAGCGAAATGCTTGTGCTTCTAGTTCCGACAATGCAATAATATCTAACAAGTACTCTAACAATTCCTAATACACATAAATCTAAAGGAGAGAAAGAGAATATGTCCATATAAATACATAGATGAGCGATGGCCGAGCGGCATAGGCAAGGTGCAATAGATGGTATAAAATACAGTATATACATATGATATGAGTAATGTAAGATATGTAAACATTATTAAAGTGGCATTGTTTAAAGTGGCATTGTTTAAATTGACTAGTGATCCATTTATTAAAGTGGCCAGGGATTGGATCTCAATGTAGGCAGCAGCCTCTCTGAGTTAGTGATTGCTGTTTAGCAGTCTGATGGCCTTGAGGTAGAAGCTTTTTTTTCAGTTTCTCAGTCCCAGCTTTGATGCACCTGTACTGACCTTACCTTCTGGATGGTAACAGGCAGTGGCTCGGGTGCCTGTTGTCCTTGATTATCTTTTTGGCCTTCCTGTGACATCGGGTGCTGTAGGTGTCATGGAGGGCAGGTAGTTTGCCCCCGGTGAGGCATTGTGCAGACCGCACCACCCTCTGGAGAGCCTTGCGGTTGCGGTTGAGGGCGGTGCAGTTGCCGTACCAGGCTGTGATACAGCCCGACAGGATGCTCTCGATTGTGCATCTGTAAAAGTTTGTCAGGGTTTTGGGTGACAAGCCACATTTCTTCAGCCTCCTGAGGTTGAAGAGGCGCTGTTGCACCTTCTTCACCACACTGTCTGTATGGGTGGACCATTTCAGTTTTTCTGTGATGTGTACACCGAGGAACTTTCCACCTTCTCCACTGCTGTCCCTTCCTACAGATACACTAAAACCCTACCCAGTCTGCTCTGTATTACTACAGCAGCTCTATGTCCCGCAACTACAGTACTGTGTGTGAAAATGCTGGAACAGGTCACCCCTGTGAGTGAATTAAATACTTCAGTCTGCGAGAATAAAACTGAGAAGAAAGAAGTGGGAGCTATAATAATTCTCCCTGTGGACTCTAAAGTCAGGGTTTTTATTCTTCACACACACTGAGATCAGATGTGTGCTGGTTTAACAGACTGTCATATCAGAAGGGCTGGATTACACGCTGCCCTGGTGCTTTCTATTTCACTTGAAAAGCAGAGCGGCGCTGATAAATGGGTAAAATGGCGCCCGAGGGGATGGCTGACGTTTTACGGGCTCCTAACCAACTGCGCTATTTTGTAAGTTTTTCACACTGTTTGTAACTTATTTTTGTACTTATTTTGTAAATAATGTTGCTGCTACCATCTCTTATCTGGTAAGAGGAGGGGCGGGGTGTGTGTCTATTTGTCAATAACAGCTGGTGCGCAATGTCTAATATTAAAGAAGTCTCGAGGTATTGCTCGCCTGAGGGGCAGAGTACCTTATGATAAGCTGTAGACCACACTATCTACCAAGAGAGTTCTCATCTATATTATTTGTAGCCGTCTATTTACCACCACAAACCGATGCTGGCACTAAGACCACACTCAACAAGCTGTGTAAGCCCATAAGCAAACAAGAAAATGCTCATCCAGAAGCGGCGCTCCTAGTGTCCGTAGACTTTAATGCAGGCAAATTTAAATCCGTTTTACCTCATTTCTACCAGCATGTCACATGTGCAACCAGAGGAGAAAAAAAACTCTAGACCACCTTTACTCCATACACAGAGCTCTCACCCTCCATTTGGCAAATCTGACCATAATTATATACTCCTGATTCCTGCTTACAAGCTAAAACTAAAGCAGGAAGTACCAGTGACTCACTCAATACGGAAGTGGTCAGATGACACGGATGCTACGCTACAGGACTGTTTTGCTAACACAGACTGAAATATGTTCTGGGATTCATCCAATGGCATTGAGGAGCATACCACATTAGTCTTCGGCTTCATCAGTAAGTGCATCGACCACTGTTGTCAACACAGTGACCGTACGTACATATTCCAACCAGAAGCCATGGATTATATTGTCATGACGTTGCCCTCTTTAGGTACAGCGAGGCACCATCCCCCTCTCTCTGCTCCTACAACCAGGCCGCTGTGGTCAGAGAGGTCGATCTCCTCATGTCCACACAGTATAGAGATAGTGAGTTTTCATAGAGAACAAAGGAATTTCTTCCACCTCACAGAACTTGAGGTCCGAACAACATTTACGTTCCGGAGAAGGTATAACATATCGGTGAAGAATCCAGCTACGAACTGGTCCGTTTGGTACATTTTGGTGAAGATCATGGGAGACAGTGCGGCCACATTACCATAACGCTGTTTATATAATAGCCTCAGATATGAGGTTTACATCTAATTGTTGTGTAAGATGAATGAGTGAGTATGATACTGTTTGTAAAATTGTGTAATGTTATTTTGGACTGTTTAATGAAGGAAACTCCAATTCCCTTTTGAGTTTAACTAAATCAGAGGACCGCCCATGAGCCCAGTTAGGGTCAGGCATCCTGGGACAGCCCCTTTTCTGCAATTCCGAATAAAACCCCAACTTTGAGAAGTTCTCTGTAGACCATGTTTTTCTCCATTAGGAGGGGACAAAGGTTGCAGACCATTGATGAATCTTTTAACCATACCACGTGCTTAAACTCTTAGACTATCGATACTGACAGAATAAGAACAAGTCTTTGATATTAATTACTAGTCTGCAGCTAGGAATTCGCTATCATTGAACACGAAGAACGACAACTGCCGAAACATTCATTCTACACAACATAAATGAATGTTGCTCTGAACTATCCCCTCTAACCCCGACAGACAGAGAGAGAGAGACGGACAATTCTACAAAAGAAACAGACTTTTCAACAGCGATCAAGACGACACACTGGGCGTAAATATATATATTGATTGCAATTGTTCCCGAATTAGTGAGCGTTCATGTGCAAAGGATTATTATTTCAATTGTTATTATTATTATTAAATCTGTAGTGACTTCTCAGGTGAACCCCACTCCCCCCTTTTGTCTAACAAGCCGCCATGCCGGTTTAGCCCACTAATAAATACATTATTTAAGACAATTGATGTATGGATGACTCATAGCGAAGACTGTGTTCGTGCAGATAACCAACAATTTACGACGTTTGGAATGAGACTAACGTGAGGTAAAGTAAATCATTAATTAATCAGAAGACTATTGATCAGATATGAAAATATCTGTAAGGTCATATTAGGAAATTATAACTTTGTATTCTGAATATTTTCCTTGGTGCCCCGACCTCCTAGTTAATTACAGTTACATGATTAATCAGTTTGATCACGTAATACTAATTACAGAGAATCTTTGATAAAAACTATAAGTCTTCAGTTTAATGATCGTAAAGACACGACAATATGAAACATCCGCAACGAGCTATAGGCTAGAGCTGCCGCTTTCAAGGAGTGGGACACTAATCCGGACGCTTATAAGAAATCCCGCTATGCCCTCAGAAGAATCATCAAACAGGCAAAGCATCAATACAGGATTCAGATTGAATCCTACTACACCGGCTCTGACGCTCGTCGGATGTGGCAGGGCTTGAAAACTATTACGGACTACAAAGGGAAACCCAGCCGCAAGCTGCCCAGTGACGCGAGCCTACCAGATGAGCTACAGTGCCTTGCGAAAGTATTCGGCCCCCTTGAACTTTGCGACCTTGTGCCACATTTCAGGCTTCAAACATAAAGATATAAAACTGTATTTTTTTGTGAAGAATCAACAACAAGTGGGACACAATCATGAAGTGGAACGACATTTATTGGATATTTCAAACTTTTTTAACAAATCAAAAACTGAAAAATTGGGCGTGCAAAATTATTCAGCCCCCTTAAGTTAATACTTTGTAGCGCCACCTTTTGCTGCGATTACAGCTGTAAGTCGCTTGGGGTATGTCTCTATCAGTTTTGCACATCGAGAGACTGACATTTTTTCCCATTCCTCCTTGCAAAACAGCTCGAGCTCAGTGAGGTTGGATGGAGAGCATTTGTGAACAGCAGTTTTCAGTTCTTTCCACAGATTCTCGATTGGATTCAGGTCTGGACTTTGACTTGGCCATTCTAACACCTGGATATGTTTATTTTTGAACCATTCCATTGTAGATTTTGCTTTATGTTTTGGATCATTGTCTTGTTGGAAGACAAATCTCCGTCCCAGTCTCAGGTCTTTTGCAGACTCCATCAGGTTTTCTTCCAGAATGATCCTGTATTTGGCTCCATCCATCTTCCCATCAATTTTAACCATCTTCCCTGTCCCTGCTGAAGAAAAGCAGGCCCAAACCATGATGCTGCCACCACCATGTTTGACAGTGGGGATGGTGTGTTCAGCTGTGTTGCTTTTACGCCAGACATAACGTTTTGCATTGTTGCCAAAAAGTTCAATTTTGGTTTCATCTGACCAGAGCACCTTCTTCCACATGTTTGGTGTGTCTCCCAGGTGGCTTGTGGCAAACTTTAAACGACACTTTTTAATGGATATCTTTAAGAAATGGCTTTCTTCTTGCCACTCTTCCATTAAGGCCAGATTTGTGCAATATACGACTGATTGTTGTCCTATGGACAGAGTCTCCCACCTCAGCTGTAGATCTCTGCAGTTCATCCAGAGTGATCATGGGCCTCTTGGCTGCATCTCTGATCAGTCTTCTCCTTGTATGAGCTGAAAGTTTAGAGGGACGGCCAGGTCTTGGTAGATTTGCAGTGGTCTGATACTCCTTCCATTTCAATATTATCGCTTGCACAGTGCTCCTTGGGATGTTTAAAGCTTGGGAAATCTTTTTGTATCCAAATCCGGCTTTAAACTTCTTCACAACAGTATCTCGGACCTGCCTGGTGTGTTCCTTGTTCTTCATGATGCTCTCTGCGCTTTTGACGGACCTCTGAGACTATCACAGTGCAGGTGCATTTATACGGAGACTTGATTACACACAGGTGGATTGTATTTATCATCATTAGTCATTTAGGTCAACATTGGATCATTCAGAGATCCTCACTGAACTTCTGGAGAGAGTTTGCTGCACTGAAAGTAAAGGGGCTGAATAATTTTGCAGGCCCAATTTTTCAGTTTTTGATTTGTTAAAAAAGTTTGAAATATCCTATAAATGTCGTTCCACTTCATGATTGTGTGCCACTTGTTGTTGATTCTTCACAAAAAAATACAGTTGTATATCTTTATGTTTGAAGCCTGAAATGTGGCAAAAGGTTGCAAAGTTCAAGGGGGCCGAATACTTTCGCAAGGCACTGTAAATGCCTTTATGCTCACTTCAAGGCAAGCAGTACTGGAGCATGCATGAGAGCACCAGTTATTCCTGAGGACTGTGAGATCACGCTCTCGGTAGCTGTGGCTGATGTGAGCAAGACCTATAAACAGGTCAACATTCACAAAGCTGCGGGCCCAGACGGATTACAAGGAGGTGTTCTCAAAGCATACTCGGATGGTTAGTATCTGGCTAGTATCTTCACTGATATTTTCAACCTCCCTGACCGAGTCTGTAATACCTGCATGTTTCAAGCAGACCACCATAGTCCCTGTGCCCAAGGAAGCAAAGGTAACCTGCCTAAATTATTACCGCCCCGTAGCACTCACGTCGGTAGTCATGAAGTGCTTTGAAAGGCTGGTCATGGCTCACATCAACAGCATCATCCCAGAAACCCTAGACCCACTCCAATTTGCATACCGCCCCAACAGATCACACAATCTCAATCGCATTCCACACTGCCCTTTCCCAACTGTACAAAGGGAACACCTATGCAAGAATGCTGTTCATTGACAACAGCTCAACGTTCAACACCATAGTGCCCACAAAGCTCATCATTAAACTAAGGACCCTGGGATTAAACACGTCCCTCTGCAACTGGATCCTGGACTTCCTGACGGGCCGCCCCCAGGTGGTAAGGATAGGCAACAACACGTCTGCCACACTGATCCTCAACACTGGAGCACTTCAGGGGTGTGTGCTTACTCCCCTCCTGTACTCCCTGTTCACCCACGAATGCGTGGCCAAACACAACTCCAACACAATCATTAAGTTTGCTGACGACATAACAGTGTCGACAATGATAAGACAGCCTATAGAGAGGAGCTCAGAGACCTGGTAGTGTGATGCCAGGACAACAACCTCTCCCTCAATGTGAGCAAGACAAAGTAGCAGATAGTGGACTACAGGAAAAGGCGGGCCGAACAGTCTCCCATTAAGATTGTTTGGCTGTAGTGGAATGGGTCGAGAGTTTCAAGGTCCTTGGTGTCCACATCACCAAACTATCATGGTTCAAACACAGAGGGCACAACAGCTTCACCCCCTCAGGAGACTGAAAAGATTTGGCATGGGTCCCCAGATCCTCAAAAATGTCTACAGCTGCACCATCGAGAGCATCTTAACCGGTTGCATCACCGCCTGGTATGACAACTGCTCGGCATCTGACCATAAAGCGCTACAGAGGGTAGTGCGTACGGCCCAGTAGATCACTGGGGCCAAGCTTCCTGCCATCCAAGACCTATGTACTAGGCTGTGTCAGAGGAAAGCCCAAAACATTTTCAAAGACTCCAGTCACCCAAGTAAGACTGTTCTCTCTGCTACCGCACGGCAAGCGGTACCGGAGCGCCAAGTTTAGGACCAAAAGGCTGCTTAACAGCTTCTACCCACAAGCCATAAAACAGCTGAACAACTAATCAAATGGCCAGTGGCTACTCCTCATACTGTAAAATTACTGATGTGCTGCTGTAATTAAAGTACCCCTCACAGTCCTCCCCTCACACTGACCTTTACCAATGCAAACACTGGCTCATTGTCTCAGCTCGCTCTATACACCTTCCACAGGGATACAAATAAATGTATGTTTGAATACACGTGTGTGTGTGCACGTACATGTACAGTACAACTGGGTTTATGTATGCCAACACTTTAAGCCTCAACTTCAGCACCAGCACTAATCCAATCCTATCCTTCCAATTGTCAAGATGTGCTGTCATTGTTCAATTCAAGCCCTTTAGGTTGTAGCAAATTGAAGACTCTTGATGGTCAGATCATAACACATAGTGATAAAAGATGCAGAAGATGGAGATGGATTCCTTGACACAGAGCACTGGCACTTGGCCTCAGTCCCCAGTAGAGCAGACAGCCTGAGACAGGGAGTGGAGGAGGGATGCAGAAGAGGGCTGCTGTTTGTTTAATGTGTCACTGAAGCAGCAGTGTTGTCTGTGAAGGGCCAGATGGAGGGGGATTGTGGTTGTGGGCAGCATGCCAGCTGTAGACAGTCCGACAGTGCTCTGACAACAGCAGTGCATGAGCAAAGGGTCACAAAGTGCTAACTCGCATCTACAGCTGTGCGGTTTCTACTTTTCATAGGCACGCATACACATTGCATTTAATCTTAAAGGTCAACTAATCCTTAGAGCCAACTTCTCTGGGGAGCCAGATAGCCTAGTGGTGAGTTGGGGCCAGTAACCGAAAGGTTCGAATTGCCAAGCCGACTAGGTGAAAAATCTCTTGATCTGCCCTTGAGCAAGGCACTTAAACCTAACTGGTCCTGTAAGTCACTCTAAACGGCCTACGAGTCAGAAACATTCATTTTAGTGTCAAAATTGACTACAAAATAATTTGGGTCCTAAAGTCAGTCTCGTCCAAAACAAAATTTTATAAGTAAACTATTCTTAATTTACTGGAGGTTTGTGTATGGATTTCTTACACGTCCACTTTTGTCAATTGCCCAGAGACAACACGTTGTGGTCCGCCCCCAGCTGCCATGTAGACATTTTTTGTTAAGTCTGCATAAGGGTGTGACACACGCATATTTTGCTCTGGGAAATAGGAGTGAAAATGGGCTTCCATAAAGTTGGTGTAAAACTTCCAAAGCATTTCAACAATATTACCAGATGGCCAGGAATGGATTACATCCAACATGGTCACTTCTGCTCCCTGTCAACCACTATAGTAATGTTGGTGAGTATGTTAGCTAAGTAGATAGCTGGTACTAGCTAGCTAATAGCTACTTTTGGTTATACATTACTTGATAATGCTAGCGAGCCAGGCTAGCTATGATACCACAGATGAAAGGGGAATGATACTGAAGCTAGCTAATGTGTAATATGATGTAGCATGTCAGAGGAAGATGTGCATGGCTCACGTTAGCTTGCTAACAACAGCTAACTGTAGCCATTGCATTTGGCATTTAGAATAAATACAGGGCAGGCACTTGGATACTAGCTAGCTTGCTAACTTATCATAGGATGTGGCCAGCTTGCTATTAGTAATGCTTCAACTCGAACTGGCTAGCAAACGGTTGCCAACTCATTTAAACTCGGACACAGATATGATAACTAACCCGGATTTGCAAGTTAGGTAGTTACAGTAGCTAGCCTTCGGGGGCTTCATCTACTAACCCAAAACAGCATGCCTGTTCTGATATCCCTGTGTATTCTTCAAACATGTCAGGGAGACCATACTGGAAGGTATAATATTAGCAGAACACTGCTTCTACCATATTATGTGAAGGATAGTTTATTCTACATGGAACTGTTACAATTGAAAGTTATCAAAACACTTAGTTTAGAATATCTACATAAGTCCAGCAATTGCACTCTTCTCATATTACTCTGTAGGCTACTGACCGATGCAAAGCTTCCTCCTGGAAGCTTTACATTACATACTGTAGATTGAAGGGACTTCGTCACCCACTGGAGACGTGTGTGGTTAGATTTGCCATTCTAGTTCTGATTAGACGGCTGAAGTTGTACTCTACACACAACGTATTGTTATTTGCTAGGTAGTGTAGGCATACGGTCTTTATAAGCACATCAATATGAAATTCACAGATAAATTTACAGATAAATGCATTTGTTGATAAATGCATCTACACTCAACCTGGGTGATGTTTGTGCAATTGTCCACATCTAGCCTACAACTTTTGAAGGGATAATGCCATGTATTCTGATCATGAGTACTGATCATGGAATTCCTAACACATCATGCGTCTACACCCAGAATACAGTTCAAAAGTTTGGGATCACTTGGAAATGTCCTTGTTTTTGAAAGAAAATATATTTTTTTGTCCATTAAAATAACATACAATTGTTCAGAAATACAGTGTAGACATTGTTAATATTGTAAATTACCACTGTAGCTGGAAACGGCTGCTCTTTAATGGAATGTCTACATAGGCGTACAGAAGCCCATTATCAGCAACCATCACTCCTGTGTTCCAATGGCACGTTGTGTTAGCTAATCCAAGTTTATCATTTTAAAAGGCTAATTGATCATTAGAAAACCTTTTGAAATTATGTTAGCACAGCTGAAAACTTGTGCTGATTAAAGAAGCGATAAAACTGGCCTTCTGTAGACTAGTTGAGTATCTGGAGCATCAGCATTTGTGAGAGAGAATAAAGTAGACGGCACACGTCAAACGTTTGATTTATGACCCTATGTCAGGATGACGTGGGCATGCTCATATTTGGGCATTCGGTCAGGACATCCTGGCGGGAAGTGATCACGTGCTCTAGGGACTGCCCATATTTGGGCATCCTGTCAGGACATCCTGGCGGGAACTTATCACGTGCTTATGCCCATATATGTACATCCTGTTCCTGTTCTCACGCGTTAGAGGGTGTGCTAATTTATGCATATATTGCATCTATTCCTTTGAAGTTGTCATGATGATTGATGTCTAGGGACCTCTTTGAACTGGGGGGGGATGTGTTTGAACATTTCAAAGAGTATGGCCCCCCCACCCCCTGTTGTATTGACCTTAGGGCTGTTGTCTATGAAACAGGAATGTCCGGGGGTATTGGGTGTGGCATACGCATTATAAATAAAGCCCGGAACAAGACATGCGGCCCCAGAACACTAAACAAGATTTTAAAAATAAACATGGATTTTGTGATCAGTGGCAAAGCTGTGATGACTGTAACAACGGAAGCAGGACAACGGAAGCGGCTGAAACATGGAGAAAGGGCCAATTATAAAGCCACAATATACGATGCGCCAAAAAAGCGGTTTCTAAGTGTGTATATAACCCAAATACCGCCCGCAACTGCGCTGAAAGATCAAGTGCTGATGTCTAATGGACAGCAATAGGGGTATCAGTTTGATTACCTGGCCTGTAGAGTGAACGGTAGCCGATATGGTAGCAGAAGGAGAAGAATATACCGACCAGACTTTAGATGTGGACTACGGGCTTGAAGACTGGACGGTTTTTCGCAAGGTTGTGTGTCCCGAACTGAGACTTATCACCAAGGGGTATAGCTTGTTCACCCCTGACTCCTCAGGAAGAATATTTCACAGGGTGAAAATACAAAGAAAGAATGGACTTCTATGTGGCTGCGTGGAGTTCTATATCAGCAACGAGGAAACTCGCTACCAAAACATTCGTGATGGAAGCCTGACTGGGGATTTTAGGCTGCGCATGCTTATTCCTTTTAAAAGTTGGGATTTAATGGAATTGAAAATGTTAGAGTTGTTGGATGCTCTTTTTGTACAGAGCCAACAGCGGCAGAGCATTGTTCATGTAAGGAAGTGCATAATATATGCGAATCCTGAGGATTATGATTCAAAGGAGCCCCAAGACACAACTGGTATCCCGTCTTGTGGATGATTCTGAAAAACTAGAAACAACTTTGTCTAAGATTTTACTTTATTTGTTTGAAACACCATTTAATTGTAACATATATCATATTTGTTGTTTAGCGGATGTGTGTGTTTTAAAAATTCAGCGACACAAGCCTGTTAATCTAAACCAAATATACAGGGTGTTGCATGCTGTGATCGGTGAGAAAATGGTGACATGTATCCTGCAATGAATTCTGAATTGTCTGTATACGTAATATTTGGGGTATGCTTAAAATAAAAATTCAAAAATTAAAAGTTGTCGTTATTTGAAAGTGGCTCATTAACGTTATTGTACCTCAGAGAGGCAAGAAGGATGGCGGAGCAGATGTTGAAAAACCTTTATTATAATCCCTCTAACCCTGGGTCTTATGGGGGTAAGGAACGTTTACAGAGCTATAGCCGAAGAAACAGGTAGCGATGCTAAAGTGAATGAGTGGTTATCAGAGCAGGATGCACATACACTACATAAACCTGTAAGAAAACCATTTCCAAGAAATATAGTTTTTTCTACTCAACCATTGTCCCAATTTCAGGGACAATTTCTATGTGACATGCAGGCCCTTGCAGATAAAAATTATGGAAATCGCTACATGCTAACGGTTATAGATATTTTCTCTAAAATAGCATTTGTAAGGGTCTTAAAAAAAATAAGAGCGGGGCAGAGGTGACCCGGGCCTTTGACTCTATCTTGAAGGATGGAGGAGCCCCCAAGAAAGTGCAGACTGATGGCGGAAAATAATTTTTTAATAATACTTTTCAGAAACTCATGAAGAAGCACAATATAGTACATTTTGCTACAGGATCGGATTTGAACGCTTCAGTTGTTGAACGCTTTAACAGAACTCTGAAGGAGCGGATGTGGCGATATTTTACAACACGCTTAGATATATCGATATAGTTCAAGATTTAGTAAAGGGGTACAACAACAGCTACCATAAGAGTATCCGTATGAAACCCTCCGAGGTCTCTTCTTAAAACTCTTTTCAAGTCTTTAAAAATCTGTATGGTTTGTTACCCCTTCGCCGTAAGAAAAAAATACATTTTAAATTCATAGTGGGGGACTTTGTGCGTATATCCAAGTTGAGGGGTGTTTTCGACCAAAAATATGAGCAAGGTTACAGCGATGAGTTGTTCACGGTTACCGAATGTCTGCCGCGCATACCTCCGGTCTACAAATTAAAAGATTATGACGGGGAACTTATAGAGGGATCTTTTTTATGAGAAGGAATTATAGAAGGTACAGTTGGGTAAAGACAAAGTCTTTCATGTGGAGGAGATTCTAGATCAAAAGATAGAAAAGGGTAAAAAATGGGTGCTGGTCCGCTGGAAAAACTGGCCCCAGCACGATGTGATGGAGGCATCGGGGGTTAACTTAAACCCTCATGCATGATAAATACACCATAATTTGCGTGTACACAGGAGTGCATCATGGAACACAGCGGCTTCTACCTGACTCCCCCCAGTAATGCGTCTGCACATATACTGTATATCGTAATAATCAGAGTTCGAATTATACAACCAATTTTCCAAAGCCTATAGAGTTATCAGAGGCCTGGGAAGTAGGTCTCAGCGAGATTACATACCCCCATAGTTGGTATAATATCAAAGATAAGGACCGTGATTTTTATTGCAAAAGGATATCGGAACCTGCGAAACTTATTAAGCTTAAAAAATCGTTCTATAGAACCGTTGACAGAATCGTCTTACTTATGGTAAAATGATTGTAAAACTCCACTTTAGACCCACCAAAACCTCTCTACATATATAATATTAGTATTATATATTTTTATAAACATAATACAAATAAATTAAAAAGGGTTATGGACCACCAACATCTCGACCCTAACCGCTATGTCTCATACTTTGTTGTTCAAGTGGGTAATGGGTTACCCGGCAATTATGGATCCCCTACCATGTATGGTTCGGGGATAGGAGGTATATTTCGTAACCTCTTTAGGATGGTTTTACCGTTTATGAAAAGAGGCCTCAGCATAGCCAAACCGCATTTAAAATCAGCAGCTAAAAATATATTAGGTGAGGTTGTAGCCAATGCAAAGGCCAGAAGGGCGTCACCAGATGCCGAGCGTCAAGAAGGCTCGGGGCTTATGATGTTGTCTCGAATACCAATAAAAGAGACCTCTGGGCATAAGGCGCAGGCTTGCCCCTAAAAAGCGGAGGTTAACAGTTAAAAGAAACTCAGTTAGTCAAAGACGGGGTAAAGTGAGGAGGTCTGGACCAAAAACAACAAAAAGAATACTCTGAAGTATTTTCTAAAAGAACAGGCACCATGGCTCTTTTACACCGCATGTCCTCTGAAGCTATAAAGACAGAGCTCGTTCTTTTCACGGCCCGCTTAACCCAACATTCAATAGAGAGGTCCAGTTATGTGGAGATAGCCCCCCTCTCTGCCATTACCGACAACGGTCCTATAGAATTTTTCATACCAGGCCACGGTGACAACTATCTGGACCTCAACAACACCTTGGTGGTACTAATATTGCAAATGATGCCAAAGTGAGTCTCATTAATTACCCAGTGGCCACCATCTTCTCCCAAGTGGATGTGACTTTGGGTTAACGCCTAATCAGTCAAAGCAGTGCCACATACCCTTATAGGGCCATCATGGAGTGTTTACTCAACTACTCCGAAGACACTCTCAAGACACAATTCAGCGCCGGGCTGTTTAGCAAGGATACTGCAGGAGTCTCTATGAAATCGACAAACCCTTCCACTGGTGCAAACAAAGGACTGGAGGCACGCGCTCGCTACTGTGCCGAATCTCGAGAGTTTCATCTGCTAGGGCCTATACACTCTGACATTTTCTTTCAAGAACGTTTACTCTTAAATTCGGTTGATTTAAGACTAAAATTAACCAGGGCCAAGGATGAGTTTTGCCTGATGTCTACCCAGGACGGGGACTTTAGTTTAAAAGCTTTTTATTAAAAAAGTGTCTGTATCTCCGGCAGTTTGTCTGGGTCACTCACAGGCTTTGATGAAAGGAAATGCCCTTTACCCTCTCCAAAGAATTACCATGAAAACATTTAGCATACCTGTGGGCAGTAGAATCTGCAGTCAAGAAAACCTATTTCTATGCCCTTTACCACGATACATGGTTATAGGTTTGGTTGATCATGCCTCTAATACGGGCAGCTTAAGTAAAAACCCATTTAATTTTCAACACTTCAATGCAGAGTATGTATCTCTCTGTCAGGACGGACGTCAGGTCCCTGCTAAGGCTTTCCAACCGCAATTTAATAACAACATATCTGTGCGAGAATTTTACAATCTATTCCTGGCTACCGGGAGGCATCTAAAAGATCTCTCTTTACCTAT
This sequence comes from Oncorhynchus clarkii lewisi, assembly GCF_045791955.1. NCBI lineage: Eukaryota > Metazoa > Chordata > Actinopteri > Salmoniformes > Salmonidae > Oncorhynchus > Oncorhynchus clarkii. The sequence continues at coordinate 29,567,273 of NC_092152.1, forward strand.
TGACAGAAATAATTTTGCCGAGGGTTACACATTGTATGCTTTCAATTTATCACCTGATGATGACACCTCAGGAAATCTTTCGGTGGTGTCCCAAGGTAACCTCAGTCTGGAAATGCGTTTCCGTACATCTTTAGTCTGTACCGTTAGCATGATTGTTTATGCATGCTCTGATTCAATCTTGGAAGTGAATACCCAAAGACAGGTCTTAGTTGATCAAGTTCATCATTAGACAGGGATTCAGGTATTCCTTCAACAAACTTGATTTTTATTTTCTTCAACAATTCATCATACAGAGGTTGATAACACGAATAACACCACACAATATTTACAGGCTTTTGAGATAACACATGTTCAGAATTCTCTAAAAATACTTTTTACAAAACAAGTTTTACCACTATTAGATGGGCCTGCGATTAAGGCTGAAAATGGTAGTTGCAACCGGGGGTCAAAACCTTCTACAGCAGTCATTATATCTTAAGCTTTAAGACACACTGTGGCTTGTAGCATAAGTCAGTAGCCAAAGGGCAATGTGGTCCCGTCAGGTAAAAGCAGTCTCTTGTCATAGACGACCCTGAATCTTTTAGTAAGTGGGGCATTCCTTAGATGGAAGCCCTTTTTATCCCTAACAATTTTTTTGTAGGAGCTCAAAATCTCCAAGTCCCTATTCCTGTCATTTATGAACCCCTCGACCAAGCATGTGATTGATTCCAAGTTTACGCGCGGGGCATTTTAATTGTTTTGAGTCACGCCTTTGGCTTTCAACACCATGTTATTGTTTTTAGTCCTAAAAGCATAACTTTTGGGACCACAGGAGGACCATTCTGTGATATGGTCACCATGTTCGAGTTCACTCATTAAGCCACCCAGATAGTTGCTGAGTGGGGGGATCCAATCCCCCTGTTTGCTTACATAGACCACAGAGTCTGTGTCGTGGTAAAGAACCCGCCTCTGAAGCTGCTCAATGAGGGAGTACAGTTCAAGTCGGCCATAGGCCGTGGTAAAAGCTGCAAGAAACACATTTACATTACCCGGGGGTAGAACCCACTTCTTGTTGCGCCTCCATTGCGCCAGGGCAATGTCTTGACCTAAGAATGAAAAATGTGAATTTTCGTATTGGTCCGAAAAAACAAATTCCAAAAATTCTTTGGGGTCTTTAATGATCGACGTTGTTACCATATTACATTTCTGCGATAATTTGCCCCAAAGCGAGTTCAAGTACAATTTCGACACATATCTTTTGGTTTTGTTGACCTCTATTCTGTCAGGGTCAAGAAGTATGCCTTCTCTGTAGTGATAGTCTTGAATGTACCCGTCTTTGCTCTCTTGATCTGTGACCGATGCAGGATAGCCTGAAGCCATTTGCTTGCATCTCAAGAAGGTCTTGATGTACTCTTTAAAAAGAGTGTCTGATTTCCTGGAAAAGTTCCACACTTCAAAGATTTTGGCCACACGACACCCCATCACTAGAGCCTTAGAGAATTCAACTTTGACCCAACCCCTGTCAGGGCTCTTTCTTGATCTGAGTTATCACATGGGTTTTGCTGGTTGTTGTTTTCACTGCAGGTGCGACAAAGGGAAAGTTTTCCTTGAGGGCCCTTGTAAGGCATCACGGGTATAAAAAAAACCCTTAGGAGGGTAGACAGTTGCTTTGATCAGACCAAAATAGTTTTGAGGTAAGTCAAAGTCGCTGTGAATAATTGTCTCGTCGGGTTGCGCTACATACCGCAATGTCAAAGCATTGGTACGGCCTCCATAAGAGACCTGTCGTGGTTCCAGGGGTTCTGGTGTGTCATAGCTGGAAAGGAAGGCTTGAACATGAGGATCAGACTTTTTGAGGGTGGCCCATTCGTGCTCCCACAAAACCTCCACTTTTAACCCATAAGTAGCCTGTAAAGAATCCCATTTGTCTTGAAACTCTTGGTACATTTCCCCAAAAGTCTTTTGGGTTAGGACACACATGGCCTGGGGCACAAAGCAAGATTTACAACCGTGGAAGAAACAACCGTTGTACTCATACACGGTGTTACGGATACAGTTATCCTGTGTGTGTATCCTGTGTGTGTGTGTTTCTTTTCTCTCCTTCTCCCCTCACAGGTGAAAATCATCACTCCCCAATCAGTCAACAATCAACCCATCAATCAGAAGACACACCTCCTCCTGTTTCCTACCCTATCACAGTTCCTTCCCCATGGTTTAAAAACCCCATCATTTGTTTGTTCAAGAGCTCAATCTCTTTGTAATGCCATGTTGGTAGATCTCTATTCTTTATAGATTTCAGTAGCTCAATCTCTTTGTAAATGCCATGTATGTAGATCTCTCTCTTTGCGTCTTAACCTCTTCTTTTGTTTGAGCACCTCCAAATCACCTTGTCATCTCCTGTGAGTATTGTTTTGGTTATGGTGTTTGTTTGTTGCTGGTGGGAAAAGGGGGAAACCAAGACGTCGCCCATGGGCATACACTACCCGTAGGTGAACTTTGTTAAATACACTAGTTAGAACTGGGCGGACCACCCACTGTATTTTTGGTTAGTTAGTTAGCTGTTGTTAAAGTAGGCTAGTCTAGCTTAGGGGTGTTTTTGCATATTTGTTTCTTTCCTTGGGTCCAGCTCAGCCCCTTTTCCTGTTCCCCCCATTACCGTGTGTTTATAAATAAACCCTGAGTTTGACGGTATTATTTCGGTTGTCGTGGTTATTTCGTTCACACGTACTTTGTCACAATTATAATTTACATGAGTTATGTTACGGGTCTCACTACCATCCCCCCCTAGACTGTCGGGCCAAAAGGGATTCGTAACACACGGTCTCAACCCCATCAATCTGTGTGTATCCATCTACATGGTAAGAGCCAAACGCATTCTCCCCCAGATTCAAAGCATGTTGAATAAAAATGTCTTTATCCTGGGCCATGTACTCCAACCATTGAATGGACCCACTAGAGTAGGACTTGAATTGGCGTCGGTAGTTATCAGGCGAGGGGATAGCTATAGATGCTGTAGGTAGAAAGTGTGTACGATAGGTTTTCGTGCATGCCGATGCAATAGTTGTACAACTCCAAGGGTCAATGCCTCATCTTTGATTACCTCTTCTCTGAAGATTACCACTTCTCCTTCACGAAGTATAACCACAACATTGTCGCAGTATGATTCCATCTCTTTATGGAAATCAAAGGTGCCATGTCTTACTGTCTCATACCACGTCATGAATCTCTCACGCTCTTTGGGAGACATTTGATCACACCCGTACATTTCGGGGCTGGGATAAGATCCAATATAATGTAGATTCTCCTCAGATGTGAAGAAGTGGGGGAACCAGCCTTTCAAAACCCAAGACCTCTGGCATTTGAGCCAATCTCATGGGTAAGAAGCTTAAACTGTCAATGTATCTCTGGTTGAAGGCCGGGTCTACAAAACACAAGATTTTACTATCTTGAGCTATGACACTGGTGCACAGTGTTTCCTCTGACACATTGGTGCGGCTGGCTTCCGGGTTGGATGCACGCTGTGTTAAGAAGCAGTGCGGCTTGGTTGTGTTTCGGAGGACGCATGGCTTTCAACTTCGTCTCTCCCGAGCCCGTACGGGAGTTGTAGCGATGAGACGAGATAGTAACTACTAACAATTGGATACCACGAAATTGGGGAGAAAAGGGGATTTTTAAAAAATGTAAAAAATAATTTGGTGATTGACAGAGTCGAAAGCCTTGGCCAGGTTGATAAATACGGCTGCACAGTAATGCCTCTTATCGATGGCGGTTATATAATTTAGGACCTGTGGTGCACCCATGACTAGCTCTGAAACCAGATTGCATAGCGGAGAAGGTACGGTGGGATTCGAAATGGTCGGTAATCTGTTTGTTAACTTGGCGTTCGAAGACCTTAGAAAGGCATGGTAGGATAGATATAGGTCTGTAGCAGTTTGGGTGTAGAGTGTCTCCCCCTTTGAAGAGAGGGATGACCGCGGCAGCTTTCCAATCTTTGGGAATCTCAGACGATACGAAAGAGAGGTTGAACAGGCTAGTAATAGGGGTTGCAACAATTTTCGGCAGATCATTTTAGAAAGAGAGGGTCCAGATTGTCTAGCCCAGCTGATTTGTAGAGGTCCAGATTTTGCAGCTCTTTCAGAACATCAGCCATCTGGATTTGGGTGAAGGATAAATGGGGGAAGCTTGGGCGAGTTGCTGTGGGGGGTGCAGGGCAGTTGACCGGGGTAGGGGTAGCCAGGTGGAAAGCATGGCCAGCCGTAGAGAAATGCTTATTGAAATTCTCAATTATAGTGGATTTATCGGTGGTGTCAATGTTTCCTAGCCTCAGTGCAGTGGGCAACTGGGAGGAGGTGCTCTTATTCTCTATGGACTTTGCAGTGTCCCAGAACTTTTTGGAGTTTGTGCTACAGGATGCACATTTCTGTTTGAAAAAGCTAGCCTTTGCTTTCCTAACTGCCTGTGTATATTGTTTCCTAACTTCCCTGAAAAGTTGCATATCACGGGAGCTTTTCGGCTATGCCATTAAACTCTGGAACTGTTTTAAAGTCACCAACTGAGTTCGGAAGAATGCCTGTATCTTCGCAGCGACTGGTTTTACACCATCCAAAGTGTAATTAAAAACTTCTTAGGGCTGAAATCTCGTTACCGGTATCGATATGACAACAGCCAGTAAAAGTGCAGCGTGCCAAATTCAAAACAACAGAAATCTGAGGAATTAAAATTCCTCAAACATACAAGTATCTAATATCATTTTAAAGGTAATCTTGTTGTTAATCCCACCACAGTGTCCGATTTCAAATAGGCTTTACAGCGAAAGCACCACAAACGATTGTTAGGTTAGAACCAAGTCACAAAAACACACACAGCCATTTTTCCAGCCAAAGAGTGGAGTCACAAAAATGCTTTACAGAAAAAGCAAACCATGCAATAATTTGAGTACGGCGCTCAGACAACAAATACATTATCCGCCATGTGAGTCAACAGAAGTCAGAAATAACATTATAAATAGTCACTTACCTTTGGTGATCTTCATCAGAATGCACTCCCAGAAATCACAGTTCCACAATAATAAACAATAAATGTTTGATTTTATTCGATAATGTCCATAATTTATGTCCAAATAGCTACTTTTATTAGCGCGTTTGGTAAACAAATCAAAACTCACGAAGCGCGTTCACTAGTTGCAGACGAAATGTCAAAAAGTTCCGTTACAGTCCGAAGAAACTTGATGTATTGAATCAATCTTTAGGATGTTTTTAACATAAAACTTCAATAAATATTCCAACCAGAGAATTCCTTTGTCTTCAGAAATGCAAATGGAACGGGAGATACCTCATGTGAATGCGCGTGACTGCTGGCAGACCTCTGACTCATTCCCCTCTCATTCAGCCCCCCTTCATAGTAGAAGCATCAAACAAGTTTCTAAAGACGGTTGACATCCAGTGGAAGTGCAACATGACCAATATCCCACTGTGTCTGACTGTGTCTTCGATAGGGGCTGAGTTGAAAATCGATCAACCTCAGATTTCCCACTTCCTGTTGGATTTTTTTCTCAGTTTTTTGCCTGCCATATGAGTTCTGTTATACTCACTGACATCATTCAAACAGTTTTAGAAACTTCAGAGTGTTTTCTATCCACATATACTAATAATATGCATATATTAGCAACTGGGACTGAGGAGCAGGCAGTTTACTCTGGGCACCTTATTTATCCAAGCTACTCAATACTGGCCCCCAGCCATAAGAAGTTAATAACTTCACTAAGCTAAAAGGGATATTCAACGTCGACTGAGGGACCTTACAGATAATTGTATGTGTGGGGTATAGAGATGATGTAGTCATTCACAAATCATGTTACACACTATTATCGCACACAGACTGAGTCCATGCAACTTATTATGTGACTTGTTAAAAACATGTTTAATCCTGAATTTATTTAGCCTTGCCATATCAAAGGGGTTGAATACTTATTGAATAAAGACATATTAGCTTTACATTTGTAATTAATTTGTAAACATTTTGAAAAACATAATTCCAATTCGACATAATGGGGTATTGTGTGTAGGCCACATCTCAATTTAATCAATTTTAAATTCAGTCTGTAACACAACAAAATGTGGAAAAAGTCAAGGGGTGTGCATACTTTCTAAAGGCACTGTATATCGTCCAACGAACTGCTTACCTGAAGGTTCCTTCTCGACAACGCAACAACAATTAGAAATAATAAAAGATACGAATACAAAACGCAACAACAATTAGAAATAATAAAAGATACGAATACAAACATAAAGTAAATGGCAATAGAATAGTGGGTGTGACAAGTGGGTGTGACACCTACTCCCGTTACCTGCTGCACTGCTGCTTGGATTCCACCTGGCAATCTGTTCACCATCTGGCCTGTCTCCCCTTGTTTGGTACAGGTACCCCCGCCACACTCCCCCCTCTCTCCCGAGCTTTCGCTCGCCTCCAGCACACATGCACTGTCGGGCGAGTGACTCTGAACTTACAATGACTAGTCTGAAGTCGTTATATTTTTTCTTGTGCTTTATGCTATTTACCTCATGAATTCTGCGTGCTTTGTTGACTATCAACTTTGGGACAGAATGTTTGTTCCCACCCTCGAACTCTGACTCTCTATTGGTTACACAGACTCTTGGCCTCCCATCCTATTCTAACCACCTCTCACTGGCTTTGTATTCATGTTACCTGATGAAATTGCTGTACAATATGATGTTGTTGCCATCTAATGCACATTCAAAATGTGCATGTACACCCTGGCCCATCTACTGTTGCTTGCCCCAATTCTGACTTGTACTCTGATATTTGATTCACTGATTTCTGCTCTCATAAATGCCTGGGTTTTCTGCACGTTAACACTAGAAGTTTATAACTTAAATTGATCAATTGAAAGTGTAGGTTCACAGCTCTAATCCAGATGTGTTGGTGATCACTGAGATGTGGTTAAGAAAGAGTGTTTTGAACACTGATGTTAAACTTGGTGGAGTGGCAATCTTTACCAAGGAACACCTTCAGTGATCGGTTGTCTCCACCAAATCTGTCCCCAAACAATTTGATTTGCTGGGTTTAAGCATCAAAATTTCAAATAGCTCTTTGTTGACTGTTGCTGGGTGTTATCATCCACCATCAACACTGGCATGTACCCTACTTGCCCTAAACTCTCTCCTGGCCCTTTACACTAAGTCTGAATGTGTCCTGCTAGGTGACCTAACCTGGGACATGCTTAAACCACCTGACCAAGTCCTAAAGCAACTGGACTCCCTAAATATTTCTCAGATTATTACCAATCCCACAAGGTATTACTCCAAACACTCAGAGGCTACTCTCCTTGATGTTAATCTCACTCTTCTCTAATGACCTTAGTGATCGCTGTTCTACAACCTGTGTTCGTAATGGCTGCTCAGTGAAACAAACTGTCCCGATTTGTCATAGACGCTTGCTAAAAGAACTTTAATGAGCAAGCCTTCCTTCATGACCTGGTCTCTGTAAATTGGTATAAAATGAGCTTGATCCCCCTCTGTTGAAGACACTTAGACCTTATTTTTTTATATTTTAGGTGGTATTGTTAATAAATACACCCCCATAAAGAAAATAATAATTACAAACTGGTTCAGCCCCTTGTTCGACCATGATCTGGCAGAGTTACTACACCTTAAGAATTCCATTTGGCGAAAGGCTCGGCACACACATACTCAGGCTGACTGGCTCTCGTTCAGGCAAATTAGAAATAAGTGCACTCAGGCTATCCAGAAAGCCAAAGTTAGTTACTTTATGAAGCAGTCCCTGCAGACCTGAAGAATAAACCCTCCTCCTCACAGCTACCCATGTCCCTTAATGTTGATGATGTGATTGTTACTGGAAAGGAGCACATGGCTGAGCTCTTTAATCACCACTTCGTTAAGTCAGGATTCCGATTGGACTCAGCCATGCCTCTTTGCCCATTTCCTCACCTCCCACCCTTTGTAATGCAACTAGCCCCGATGCTCATCCCCCTTTCCCCCCTGCCCTGCTACAAAGTTTCTCCCTGCAGGCAGTCACTGACACCGAGGTGCTAAAGGAGCTCCTTAAACCTGACCCCAAAAAACATCTGTCAGATGGTTTAGACCCTTTCTTCTTTAAGGTTGCTGCCCCCATCATCACCAAGCCTATCTCTGACCTTTTTAACGGGTCTCTCTTCTCTGGGGAGGTTCCCATTGCTTGGAAGGAAGCCACAGTGTGTCCTTTATTTAAAGGGGAGATCTAGCTGATCCTAACAGTTATAGGCCAATTTCTATTTTGCCCTGTTTATCAAAAGTGTTGGAAAAACTGTTCAATAATCAACTGACTTGCTTTCTTGATGTCAATAGTATTCTCTCTGGTATTCTCTTGCTTTCTTGATGCAATCTGGTTCCGCTCAAGTTATGGATGTGTCAATGTAACGTTAAAGGTCCTAAATGTCACCATTGCCCTTGATTCTAAGCAATGTTGTGCTACTATTTTTATTGACTTGGCCAAAGCTTTTGATACGGTAGACTATTCCATTGTTGTGGGCCGGCCAAGGAGTATTGGTGTCTCTGAGGGTTCTTTGGTCTGCTTTGCTAACTACCTCTCTCAAAGAATGCAGTATATAAAGTCAGAACATCTGCTGTCTCAGCCACTGCCTGTCACCAAGGGAGTACCCCAAGGCTCGATCCTAGGCCCCATGCTCTTCTCAATTTACATCAACAACATAGCTGAGGCAGAAGGAAGCTCTCTCATCCATGTATATGCAGATAATACAGTCTTATACTCAGCTGTCCCCTCCCCAGATTTTGTGTTAAACGCTCTACAACATAGCTTTCTTAGTGTCCAACAAGATTTATTTGCCCTTAACCTCTCTGGGATATGTCCCACCTGGCAAAAAGCTAGGGAAAATGCAGAGCACCAAATTCAAATAAATTACTATAAAAATCTAACTTTCATTAAATCACACATGCAAGATAGAAATTAAAGCTACACTTGTTGTGAATCCAGCCAACATGTCAGATTACAAAAAGGCTTTTCGGCGAAAGCAAACAATGCTATTATCTGAGGATAGCACCATAATAAACAAAGAGAGAAACCATATTTCAACCCTGCAGGCGTGACACAAAACGCAGAAATAAAAATATAATTCATGCCTTACCTTTGACAAGCTTCTTTTGTTGGCACTCCAATATGTCCCATAAACATCACAAATGGTCCTTTTGTTCGATTAATTCCGTCGATATATATCCAAAATGTCCATTTATTTGGTTACCTGTGAACTTTGCCAAAACATTTCAAACTACTTTTGTAATACAACTTTAGGTATTTATTTACGTAAATAATCAATAAAATTGAAGACGGGATGATCTGTGTTCAATACAGGAAGAAAACAAACTGAAGCATGCTTTCTGGTCACGCGCCTCTAACAGTACACTTCAAGTGACCCTCGTTCAAGATGGCCGTACTTCTTCATTACACAAAGGATTAACCTCAACCAATTTCTAAAGATTGCTGACATCCAGTGGAAGCGAAAGGAACTGCAAGAAGGTCCCTTAGAAATCTGGATTCCCAATGAAACCCCATTGAAAAGAGAGTGACCTCAAAAAAAAATCTGAATGGTTTGTCCTCAGGTTTTCGCCTGCTAAATAAGTTCTGTTATACTCACAGACATGATTCAAACGGTTTTAGAAACTTCAGAGTGTTTTCTATCCAAATCTACTAATAATATGCATATCTTATCTTCTGGGGATGAGTAGCAGGCAGTTGAATTTGGGCATGCATTTCATCCGGACGTGAAAATACTGCCCCCTGTCACCAAGAAGTTAACCTTGTTCTGAACACCTCAAAAACATAGGTAATGTGGTTTGGTAAAAATAATGCCCCTCTTCCCACTGGTGTGATTACTACCTCTGAGGGTTTAGAGCTTGAGCTAGTCACCTCATACAAGTACTTGGGAGTATGGCTAGACGGTACACTGTCCTTCTCTCAGAACATTTTAAAGCTGCAGACAAAGGTTACATATAGACTTGGTTTCCTCTATCGTAATCCCTACTCTTTCACCCCAGCTGCCAAACTAACCCTGATTCAGATGACCATCCTACCTATGCTAGATTACGGAGACAAAATTAATAGATTGGCAGGTAAAGGTGCTCTCGAGCGGCTAGATGTTCTTTACCAGTCAATCATCAGACTTGTCATAAATTCTCCTTATAGGACACATCACTGCACTCTATACTCCTCTGTAAACTGGTCATCTCTGTATACCTGTCGCAAGACCCACCGGTTGATGCTTAATTATAAAACCCTCTTAGGTCTCACCCCCCCTATCTGAGATACCTACTGCAGCCCTCATCCTCCACATACAACACCCATTCTGCCAGTCACATTCTGTTAAAGGTCCCCAAAGCACTCACATCCCTTGGTCACTCCTCTTTTCAGTTCGCTGCAGTTAGCGACTGGAACGAGCTGCAAAAAACACTCAAACGGGACTGTTTTATCTCCATCTCTTCATTCAAAGACTCAATCATGGACACTCTTACTGACAGTTGTGGCTGCTTCGCGTGATGTATCGTTGTCTCTACCTTATTGCCCCTTGTACTGTTGTCTGTGCCCAATAATGTTTGTACCATGTTTTGTGCTGCTACCATGTTGTGCTGCTGCCATGCTGTGTTGCTATGATGCTGTGTTGTCATGTGTTGCTGTCATGCTATGTTGTTGTTTTAGGTCTCTTTATGTAGTGTTGTGGTCTCTTGACGCAATGTATTTTTAATCCCAGCCCCCATCCCCACAGGAGGTCTTTTGCCTTTTGGTAGGCTGTCATTGTAAATACAAATTTGTTCTTAACTGACTTGCCTAGTTAAATTAAGGTTAAATAAATAATAATAATAAAATAAAAATTTGAGCTTAAGTATAATACAGGAAGGCACAATTTATAGTCCAATATTTACATGTGTATTGGGGAAGGGGGGGGGGGGATGGGCGAGTGTATACATTTAGCAGTATAATAAGAGTCTGGTAGCAGCAGTTGTGATGTGTGTGTGTGTGTGTGTGTTTGTCTGTCTGGGTGTGTGTGTGCATGAGTGAGTGCATGTGTGCTAAGGTGTGGAGAATCAGAGCAGGTGGTTAGTCCAGTTAAAGTGTTCAGCAGTCTGATGGTTTGTAGATACCAACAGGCTCAGAGACAATTTATATCAGACGTCATGCTCTGATACCGTCTGCCCGATGGTAAAGGAGAGAACAGCTCGTGGCTGGTGGGGGTGGGGTTCTTGATGATGTGTGCCTTCCTCAAGCACTGTTTTGAGTAGATGTCCTGGATGGTTGGGAGACGGTCCCTGTGATGTACTGGGCTGTCTTCACCACCCGCTGGAGGGCCTGGCGGTCGTGGATGGAGCAATTTCCGTACCAGGCAGTGATGCAACCGGTCAGAATGCTCTCGATGGTGCAGCCGTAGTATTTGGAGCGGACTCTGGGCAGCATGCCAAATTTCTTCAGCCGCCTTAGGAAGTAGAGACTCTATTGCGCCCTCTTGACAAGAGTGGTGGTGTTGTTGGTCCATGACAAGTCCTCAAACTCTACTGCAATCCCATTGATGTGGATTGGGGTATGTTCACTCCTCTGCTTCCTGAAGTCAACAATCAACTCCTTTGTTTTGCTGACGTGTTGGGAGAGGTTGTTGTCATGACACCACAATGCCAGTTCACTTACCTCCTCCCTATAGGTTGACTCGTCGTTGTTGGTTATCAGGCCTACAACCGTGGTGTCGTCAGCAAACTTGATGGAGTTGGCCATGCAGGCATGTGTGAACAGGGAGTACATCAGAGGATTGAGGACACACCCATGGGGAGCCCGTGTGTTAAGACTCAGTGTGGAGGTGCTGTTGCGAAACCTCACAGCCTGTGGTATAGCACACACACATGCTTTACTGATTGATCTCCATCTCCCTAACACCAACGACAAGCGTGAGGAGAACTGCCATTATAATAGTCACAAACCTTTTAGGTCATCTAGACTAGTTGGTAACAACAGAGTTTACAAAAGGTACATTACTTTGATTCATTAGCCCATTGATTCAACAACCCCATTTCTTACTAGCACTGACATTGGGGGAAAAAAGCCTGATATGCAGTTGACTCTCAGCTGTATTGGCTGCGTTTACACAGGCAGCCCAATTCTGATCTTTTCACATCGGAATTAGTCTGCCTGTGTAAACACAGCCATTAAGATGAATGCACCAACTGTAAGTCACTCTGGATAAGAGCGTCTGCTTAATGACTCAAAATAACGTTACATTTTTTTTTTTAATAATATATAAATTATCTGTTCTATAATCATGTCACTCAAACAACAATTTGAGGCCATTATTACTACATGTGAAACAAATAGATTCAGGCAAGCCTGTATTTCATATAACTGACTTATAGAACTTAAAGCTGCAATATGTAACTTTTTGGGTGTCCTGACCAAATTCACATAAAAATGTGAGAAATAGATCTGTCATTCTCATTAAATGCAAGTCTAAGAAGCGGTAGATCTGTTCTATGTGGGTTATTTCCATGCTTCCATTTTTGCGTCTTACTTTTGGTTTTGTACACCAGCCTCAAACAGCTGAAAATACAATATTTTTGGTTATGGAAAATATATTTCACAGTGGCTTAGATGGTACAATGATTCTCTACACCAGGTATTCCCAAACTGGGGTACGCGTACCCCCAGAGGTACGTGCAATGCCGTCGGGGGTACGCCAAATAAAAATGTGATTCACATTTAAAAATATATATATTTGTTTTTAATTCTTCACATTCTACAACAGGGCTATAAATTTGGGTGAGTTTTTTTCCCTCACCTGAGTAGCCTCGTTTCACTGCCAAAAATAAAATGAAACCATCTAGTGTTTAGTGAAATAACAACACAATGTCAAACACAGGTAGCCTAGTTGAGTAATTAACATCCAATCACCATTACTCTCTCGCGGGAATTCCATTAACAGTCTGTATGTAGCCAAACGTAGCTGCTGCTCATTCTGTTTGCTCGAAAATGGATAAAGGGTTAAAAAAAAGTAAGGCCCGCATCCATAAAGACACATACCAGCTCTACTGTTAGTACTGCTACAACCAGCACTACTACACCTGCACCTGTCGACGACACAAGTCATTCTGCTTCCACGAGCACATCCAATGTTAGCATCAGTAATTCTACATTTATTGTTAGCATGGACACTGACAGTTGTGAATCTGATGCAGCCGAAGAGCTACTGCCCCCTTACCCAGGAAAGCACCGAACAACAGACAGGGACGTTGGACCATCGAAGAGGTGTAAACATGATGAAAACTACATTGATTTACATTGGGAGTAGTGCCTTTCCTCGGCCACAGTGTGTTATATGTGCAAAAGTACTATCTCACAACTCAATGAAACCTTCACTCTTGTGCAGACATTTAGAAACAAAACGTGCCAATTTGCAAAATAAGCTACGGGAGTTTTTGGAGCGAGAATAGTAATACATGTATAAAATAAACAAATACCATTAATAAGAAGGGGTTAGAAGCATCTTATATGGTAAGCTACCAAGTGGCTAGGACAGGCAAGCTCCATACTATTGTGGAGGACTTAATTATTCCTGCTGCTGCGGATATGGCTGGGACAATGCTAGGAGAAAAGGCCCAAAAAAACTATACAGACAATGCCTTCATCAAACAACACTGTTTCACGATGCATCAGTGACATGGCAGGAGATTTTTGAAACAATTACTGCTTCGCATGCAAGCCAGTGAATTATATGCGATACAGCTGGATGAGTCAACAGACGTGGCGGGCCTGGCACAGCTCCTGGTATATGTCAGTTACGTTTATGGGGGGGGGTCAATTAAGGAAGATATCCTCTTCTGGAAACCAGGAGAGGATATTTTTAAAGTACTGGACCGCTTTGTGACATCAAATGTACTTTGGTGGTTAAGATGTGTTGGTATCTGTACTGATGGTGCAAAAGCCATGACAGGGAGACATAGTGAAGTGGTAACATGCATGCAAGAAGTTGCTCCCGATGCCACTTGGGTACACTGCAGCATCCACCGAGAGGCTCTTACTGCCAAGGGAATGCCTGACAGCTTGAAAGACATTTTGGACACTACAGTGAAAATGGTTCACTTTGTTAAAGCAGGGCCCCTGAACTCTAGTGTATTTTCTGCACTAAGCAATGATATGGGCAGCGACCATGTAACACTATTACAACATACAGAACTGTTCTGGTTATCAAGGGGCAAAGTATTAACACGTTTTTTTAAATTGAGAGACGAGCTTAAAGTTTTCTTTACTGACCATAATTTTCACTTGTCTGACCGCTTGCATGATGACGGGTTTCTCACATGACTGGCCTATCTGGGTGATGTTTTTTCTCGCCTGAATGATCTGAATCTAGGATTACAGGGACTCTCTGCAACTATATTCAATGTACGGGACAAAATTGAGGCTATGATTAAGAAGTTGGAGCTCTGCATTAACAAGGACAACACACAGGTCTTTCCATCATTGTATGATTTTTTTGTGTGCAAATGAACTCAAGCTTACGGACAATGTCAAATGTGATATAGCGAAGCACCTGAGTGAGTTGGGTGCACAATTACGCAGGTACTTTTCAAAAACGGATAACACAAACAACTGGATTCGTTATCCCTTTCATGCACTGTCTCCAGTCCACTTACCGATGTCTGAACAAGAGAGCCGCATTGAAATTGCAACAAGCGGTTCCGGGAAACTTGTATTCAATCGGAAGCCACTGCCATATTTCTGGATTGGGCTGCGCTCAGAGTATTCTGCCTTGGCAAACCCCGCTGTTAAGACACTGATGCCCTTTGCAACCACGTACCTATATGATAGTGGATTCTTGGCCCTCACTAGCATGAAAACTAAATACAGGCATAGACAGTGTGTGGAAAATTATTTAAGTGTGAGACTCTCCAATACAACTCAACATTTCAGAGTTATGTGCATCCTTTCAAGCACACCCTTCTCATTAACCTGTGGTTAATTTTCGATTAAAAAACAAGGTTTTATATGTAAGATGGTTAAATAAAGCGCAAAGTTATTGATTGTTATTATATTATTATTTGTGCCCTGGTCCTATAAGAGCTCTTTGTCTCTTCCCACGAGCCGGGTTGTGACAAAAACTAACACTCATTCTTATGTTTAATAAATGTATCGTATCTTGTGTGTGTAGCAGGCTTACAATGATGGCAAAAAACAACATTTCAGCATGCGCTGACCCTGGTGCTAGAGGGGGTACGCAGCTGAAGGATGAATGTTTGAAGGGGTACTGGACTATAAAAAGTTTGGGAACCACTGCTCTACACTATACTTGCTTGTTTTGTCACAAACTGTCACAACTTGTCACAAACAATTCGAATTTTAGCAACCAGGAAATGGCAGGGCGATTTCTGCATATTGCATCTTTAAGGCTGAGCTCTATCTTAGTTTTTTTCTTATCTTTGTCTGTACCAGACCAGAGGAACATTAACATTGATCTTTCTTTATGCAATCATCATAGAATTAAAAACTGATCGATAGTCAATCACCATAGCGACTATATCACTGCATGACTGTCACATCCCTATACCAAACACAGATTGGTAAGGCTAAGTGGGAGGCATTCCACCCATTTACATTTTTTCTTACCAATTTGGAAGATAACATTGAATAAATGTATTTTGTAACTAATCTCAGAGCCATATACTGTATAATGGCTCTGAAGAATATGTGACAAGACTGTCCCCTAGTGGTGATCAGAGACAGGATAACAATTCAACTACTGCCTGAATCACACCTGACACAAAATACTGCTCCTTGACAAACAGATTTGGGATGACACAGAAGCTGCAGTGTTGTCATAGTGCAAGCAGAAGCTAACCAAAGCATCAGGTATAACACTGTGTGTAATACGAGGATAGGCTGGCTCAGTACATCCCGCAGTCAGAGACCACAAGGTCGTCATTCATTGTACTGGCCTATTAAAATAGCTTTTAGCTATGGTTTTTGAGTCCAGCATCCGGCCTGTTGTCTGTTTTGAATATTTATTTTGTACTGTTTATTTATATGCACAGATGTATTGTGATGTATCTGACATCAAACAGAACTACCATAAGGTTCCCTCTCTTCCACACCATTCCCATCCTCTCCATCAACTCCCACCATGGAAATTGCTTTGACGCTGCTGGACTCTGTTAAATTCGGTACTTAGAAGTTTACAGACGACGACAATGTATCAACATCCTTCAGCCGTGAGAATGTGTTGGTGAATTGATTGATAACATCAATACGATAAATCAAGGTTTACTTTGTGAAACAAAAAGAAACAAATCAAATGTATTTGTCACATGCTCTGAATAAAATTAGATTTCATTAGTTTAGTTTTGTTTCACAAAATAAACATTGATTTATCGTACCTGAATATCAATCAAACTTGTGTCCTGACTTGTGTGTTAATGAGCATTAAAAACAATCACACATGTACACACACATACAGTCAAAATCCTGCTTTTTCTGCCTAATCATTCAGCCAAGATTCATTCTAGTTGGGTGCTGAGAGGAATGGCCCCCCTACTCAGCCTCTGTGGGGGGCAATGTGAAATCTATGGTAGGTCAAAAAACACGCCTCAGACAAGACCACAGATAAGACCTAGAAAGTCTTCTTCCTTACCTTCCTCAACCTTACATTTATCAACTCCACTGACGCACAACCAAAACGAGAAACAAATGAATTATTCAGCAAACCATAGCACATAGATCCCAACACCAAGTGGACACCCATTCTTGTAACTCAGACTTGTGCACAAATCTCCCACAAATCTTCAGTTCAATCAGGTTATGTGAGCCAGATCTTAAACCAATGAACGGTACCTGTGAAAAACAATGCACTATTCTGTTTTGGAATGAATTTAGCCATTTCTATTTTCACATATCCTTACTTATGAGGTTTAGATGGTGGTTCAGAGGGACTCACCTTGGGCCACTTGGGGTTGAGTAGACAGGCCTTGACAGCGTCGTCCAGGGAAGCCTGGTAGCGTCCCAATTTGAGAAGGGCTGCTGAGCGGTTGCTGTAGAGGATGCAGTTCTGTGGGTCGGCTCGAAGGGCGTCGCCATAGAGACTCACGGCAGCCTGGAAGTCACCGCGTTGGCAGGCCTCGTTGCTCTGCTGAACTCTCTCCATGAACTCTGCCTTGTTGAGGCCACATCGGCCCCCTTTCTCTTCAGCTTCACGCTGCGCAGCTCTGCCCACTGTCCGGGAGCCGAAGATTGAAAACTGGAGATAGAGGGCAAAGAAGTGGAGAAGTTCTATAATGAGGAAGGTTGAAAATGATAACCTTATAGAGTGAGGCAGGTCAAAAGCAGTGCAAAGTGAAATCATTAAACAACATTTAAAGAGGGAGATGAGAGCAGAAATGAAATAGTTTTCTGCTTTTACAGAGGATTTGGTATAATATAAACGCTGAGACAGAACTTGTCCTATCATTGATTCAGACCATTTCAAAGCCAAGTTTGCAGACCAGCAGAAACCCCTGACTCAGCATTAAATAAACAAAGTCAATATCTTCAGGCAATAGTTCACTATAAACCAACTCAAGATTTAGAATTACTCCGTTACCATTGCAGATCCCCAAAATACAGCTCTGTTTAGGTAGCAGAGGAGATCCAAGTCTTATTAGAAAATGACTAGTACGGAAATGTGTCAGCTGACCAGAGATGTTTTGTTAAGCATTATTCTATGACAAAACCCTCTGGGTTGTCCATCTGATGGAGCAACTTCCACAATACTTCAGTCATACCACACCTCCTCCAGCTGAATTCTGGGATAGCGCCGGCCTCCGGCCTGGTAATTACTTCCAGAGGTTGAGAGAGTAAAAGGGTAACACAGTAGGAAGGATAGACGTTGGCTATGAGTGAACTACAGTCAACATCACACTATTGTGGAAAGTGTGGTTTTGCTATTCCTTACTTTACATCCTTTCCCTGTGAAAATGTAATTACTGCAATTACAGCATCACTTAGGGCAGTAAAAATGCAAGAGAACTCTGATCTGAACAAACCCTATGCTAAATCATGTCTGCTGTTAAATGTCCTCCTTCGCTATGTGTTGTTTGTTTTGCATGCCGCCTTTGAGTGTTACAACTGGAGAGAAAGCATGTTGTAGTAGGATAAATAATGGGATTGGGGTAAATCTAGGCTAATTGGGAGTGTGCATAGCTGGTGCAGCCACCCACTGGTAAGGACATGGTTTAAGATAAGAGCTGGTTATGATCTAAGAATGCACATCAACCATTGGTAAATAACAGACTGGGTCCTGGTGTGGTTTGGGGGGCTGTTTTTTTTTTATGTCTGGGTGCATGTAAATGCATTTATGTTGTGAGCTTGTACATGAGAGTGTTTCTCTGAGTGTCTAAGGGGAGGTGGACAACTGGAAGCTGTGGAGTCAGATTTATACGCTTAGTCATCATCGGAGGAGGCGGATTGGCAGGTTTGCGTTCAAATCTAGTGACATCAAAAATAATACTGATGACAAATAACGTCTGCTGACATTCTATTCATATCAACCACTTTGGCTGATGGATGTATGAGTGAAGGTCCCCTCTGTGATCTAGACTACACTCTTGCAAAAAAGGCTTATGTTGTCCCCATAGGAGAACCCTTTTTGGTTCAAGGCAGAACCCTTTTGGGTTCCATGTAGAACCCTCTGTTGAAAGGGCTGTAAATGAAACCCAAAAGGGGTCTACATAAAACCAAAAGGGTTATACCTGGAACCAAACAGGGTTCTTCAAAATTGTTAACTTATGGGGAAACCATAGAACTCTTTTTTTCTAAGAGCGTAGGGTACATTCTGATCTCTGGCCTGTCACATCCTGAGGTATCTCTGTGGGCACTACACTGGGCAGGAAGGGTGGCGATTGAGGGAGAGAGAGCTGAGATAATGAAGAGCCTAAACTCCTAGGTGTCCCTATAGAGAAGATGGGGAAAACTCCCTAACATGTAATTCACAAGGACTGCAGAACAGAATGAGAGAAAACATACACACACACACACAAATGCACAACAGGAATCAGTGAGAGACATCTATTCAAATATCATGGTAAGTAACACCAGAGCACCAGTGTGGTGGTTTATGCCTTCTGACCAAAATAAAAACATGCCACATGCCAGCAATCACTTGATCCGCAACAAGTTACAGGGCATGAAAACTAGAGGGTTTATGTATTTTTTGCCATTGGTATAAGAATAACATTTAATTTTAAGAGATTATGATAATTCCATAGCTGATAAATGTTGCATGTAGGATCAAAGGTCCCACATGCACATGGCTCACTGACACTATGTTTCTACATTTTACATTAAGATATACAGTGTAGAAATAAATATATACATATTGTAAAAAATATGTACATGTATAAATATACAAATCTATGATTATTAAAGAGAATAGGCCTACTTACAAATGTTACCTGCCTGGAGTTTCAGTACTTAAATTCAAAGATTTCCAAATTAACTCACAATAGGCCTACATCATAGTACAATACTGGGATAGTGAAATGCATTAAACAGAATTAGGTTTAAATGCATTAAATTAGTAACAATGTTTGTAACAATGTTTCCATGCATCATCCGTGTAATAACTTTGTAAAAAGCTTAGCTGCACTGTAGTTAAAATGTATTGTAAAGTGGGACAGGTCTTGAATTCTGATTTGCAGCATTGATAGCGTCATTCAGGATGTTGTTCGATACCATCGTTAGCGTTGACCCGGCATCCTTTTGTTTAAAAGCTGACTGTCGACTCGCTTCATCTGGAGCCTAATAGCTAAGCATGACTGGAAAATCGATAGAGTTTATGACGTTCTTGCAGTGACCATATCCAGTCGACAGAGCAAAAGTGAACGTGATTGTTATTTGAAAACGACTCACTAACAAAATTAACTAGTATGGTAGGCCATATATTTTTTAAGTCATATCACTTTACAGCAGTTTTGTGCTCTGTTTGTTTACCTTTTCCTTTAAAGTTGCTTGCTTCTCCATCCTGTGTGTATGTAGGTTACTTGGCTTCTGCAACGAGCTTCTCTCATCCCATGATAAACGTCACTAAATGTAATGCAAAGTTAGTTTTTTCACCACCAACAAGTCTTCAATTCTTTCCAAAGTCTGTCGGTTTTAGTCAGATAGTCGAGAAACTGTAACAAATTCACCTTAAACGTGGTTTGTTTGCGTTTAAGAGAAACTTTTCTCAAGGAAAGTGCGCCATGTTGTCAAATTCTTGTTCCTTTTTTTCTCGACTTATCCCCTGTTGCCATAGCGGATTTCAGTAGAGCAGACGTATATTGAGCCAGTTTTATTGAATAGGCAGCCAGTCCAGCTAGCACATTTGGTTCCTTAGAAGTTGTAGGAACGTCAGTATTTGGTTTCCCATTTGTTCTGGGAACAAAGCCATATGTTTCCTGACCGGTAAAACGGAACCTTTTTATTTTAAATTTTGCCTGTTCTGGGAACATACATTTGTTAGGTTGCAGGGAGATTCTGAGAATGTTTTACTGTGGTTCCTTGAAAGTTTTTCCTGGGAGGTTTTATTAAAGTTCTGTGAATGGAAATTAATGAAATAACGTTCACAGAACATGTTTCAATAAGACTTAATAACACTGCTAGCTTAGTTTAACTGTTTTGAAATCCAAGCACAGATAGAACACATGGAATTGTATTTGCTTAGGCATTAATCATGCAAACACATTTATTTTATTGTGGCTTAGCATCAGTGAGATTCAAACCAACTGCGCCACCAGGATGGACCTAGCATTCCATGTTTTTATTTTTTACTCGAAACAATGTGTTCATTTTAGTCTATTCAAACAGATCCCAACAAGCACTCTTTAAGAACACACTTATATATATATATTAACCTTTATTTAACTAGGCAAGCCACTTAACATGATAGAGGATAGACAGAGTTTTGTTTATATTGAGAACAGAATGTACGTTTTTAAATAACATTATTCTAACGTTCTCTGAACGTTACTAAAGCTTTCTTTAATTTTTTTAATGGAAAGTTGTCTTAATGTTCTCAGAACAATTTGGGAACATTACTTTAAATAGAACCTTGAGGAAACCTGTAGGAAACGTTATTCTGAAGTATTGAAATTCCCACAGAAGAATGTTGCTTCTTAACGTTCCCATAACAATGTGAGAACGAGACCAAATAGAACCATGTGGAAACCTGTAGGAGACGTTATGCTGAAGCACTGAAATTCCCACAGAACAACGTTGTTTCTTAATGTTCTCTGAACTATTTGAGAACATTCCCAATGTGAAACGGGTTGGAGAAAGTTCCTAGAACATTACCAATATTGAAATGAAATGTAACCACGTTTGAACTTTTTGGAAACCTTCTGTTAAAGTAATGAAATACCATGAAAATTCTTTAAATGAGCTGAGAATGTTCCAAAGCCAAGCAACTATCCTGCACCATTCCCAGAAAGTTGTGGGAAGGTTGTAGGCTATGCAAAATAACCATAGGAAAACCACACTCTCACCAAGCTCTGAGAAACATATGGTTCTCAGAACATTATGTGCTAGCAGGGAGGCTACCTAGTGACAGTGGGGAGTTTGCCTACCATGTCTTCATTCCCTACACCTGTGTTTGTATTTGTTTAATGTGTGGTATTTATTCTAATCTAAACCACGTTGACCTTGAATATATAAAGAGTCTTCAAAACTCTGTGGAATGTTACTGCTCCTTCTCACCCTTGATTGGCCTACCCTCAGTGGAAATGCTCTTCGAGAGACAGATTTTCTTCCATGGCCAGCAACACTTCTCAATACATACTGAATATGTGTTGAATTGTTCAATGTCCCCATGCATGCCAGACAGTTCGATACTTTCTGCCATTGCCTGTAGAGTTTCTTGACAGTGTTATATTGAGGAATGTCTATGCATATCGGCATAGCTAGCCTATAGCAGGGGTGGGGGTATTATTCTGGGGCTAAAAAACACTCCAGGTCACGGAAACCGAGCCCAGGTCACTCTTGAACGTCTACAACTATATACAAAGTATGTAGAAATTATAATGGACCTAAAAGTTTTCAAATAACTTCCCCTTTTCTGGACCGCAAATTGATTTTGACAAACAAATCATTCTGGAAAAAAATCTGTGCGGCCCACAGCTAAAATTTGAAATCCCGATGTGGCTCTCGAGACAAAATTATTGCCCACCCCTGCCCTATAGCCTACGTTGCCCTATAGCCTATGTTGCAGGAACCTAAGGAGTCTAGAATTGACCCTTTCAATGTAAATAGCCTGCCACTCGAAGTTGTGCTCCTCATAGGAAATAGTCCATAGGCCTTTTTTCCTTTGTGTATTATCCTATATCATATTTTATGTTACACTTTAGTAGTTTAGCAAAGCAACTTACAGTAGTGAATGCATACATTTATATGTAATGTTGTTGTCCACAATTGAAATGGTCTATATTTACGCATGCATAGCATATTTGCTTTTGGGCATATTTTAGAAAAATCATGTTTATTTGGGTATGTTAAGTATATTCAACACACGTGGGCCTACGTGGTATGCCCATGATAAACATACATTTGGTCCCACCAATACTGTCTCGGCACTCCGTTATTTAATCTCCAGTGGATAAAGTACACTGGCCACCAGAGGACGCTGCCAAAATACGTGTAGACCTGTCGTAGATGTCCCTGTCGTAGATGTCTCTGTCCTGAGCCTGTACTCCCTCTCTCAATGTGCCATCTTGTGTGTTAATTAACTGCACTGATACAACTTCAAGATACAGATAGAATTGGGCTAAATGATAGTCCTAAACATTTATACAACAGGCCTAATATAAAAGGGCTTTGAATAAAGATATGCCTCCACATAGCCTAATTAAAATGGTTTAAGGGTCAGCATGCCACCTCAATGTAGTGGGTGTCTAACCCCTGGAAATGTTGCAAATTCCATGATAATGCAGACAACGCACCCTGTGCGACCGCAACTTGCGTGCGCTCCAGGTAACACTCTATTATCTAAATCGTCACTATCTGTCCTAATAATGTCTTGTCGTAAACACTTGAGAAAAATATTAGTTTAACATATTAGTTTAGATTCAGATTATGACTCTGACCAGTTTAGTTCACAACGTTCAGATGTATAGGCTACTCAGCTCACTGAGTTCACACATTTAGGCTGCACATGTGCAGTCATACATTACACATAATAATTTTAAAGTAGACAAAAATCTGATTAACAATTCATGAAAATAAATGTTCAATAAAACAGTTTGCGATCTGTATGCTTCTAGACTCCTATATTGAAACCGATAGCCTATATGATGCGTGACACCGTTGGGTATTGCGCGCACTACACAATCACAGAGAGATCACAAAGAGATACATTGTAACCGCGTTTTGTTTTAGGTCTATTGGTGTCATTACAAGTGTAGCCTATACTATACAATCAGTCAGCAACTTTTACACAGTCCTATTGTTTTATCAAATGTCCTCACCATGGGGACAGTATTTGACAGAATGTCCATCATTGGCAGTGGTGGTTTATATTTTGTCCTCCGACCATGAACCTCTCCAGACGCACGTGAAGTGTGTGGCGTTTACCTAGTTCGAACTGCACATAACGAGTTGGGATTTTAGACATTGATCACGTTTCCAACAACATGTTTTTTTTTCTTCTAGTTCATCGACAGAGACTCGTACATTTTATGCTGAGACAGTAAAGGCTTTGTAGAAGACTACAATAATGTGCGTAATCGTTGAATAGCCTAGCGTAGAAGGGCTGTAATTTCACCATTAGGGCACTTTTCAGATGTTATTTGATAGAATAACTATATTTCAATGTTTGTATTTAGATGTCCATGCATAACTTTAAAGATAATGCTTGGTCTAAAATATGTTGGTGCTATGTGTTTGAAAGTAGTTAAATAGTGTCCAGCAATGCATTTCTTAAGAGCATGATATATAGTCTATTTAACTTTGATATTTTGCAATGGGCTATTTTACTGTGAGTTGTCCATCCAGACAGCGATATTACGGTTCATACGGATCATTTATTGTCATCAAAAATGTCTGTGAATATACTTGTTATAATGCATATCCTTGCGGGAGCAAATGTCATGTTGACGACGATTTAAACCTGCCTGATCCGGTTTAGCGTCGGATCAGGCAGGTTTGAGTTGTCAACATGACATTTGCTGCCGCTGAGCAGATTCCACTCGTGGATATGTCACAGTCGAACCCGCCGCTTTTGGTAGTGCGGTGCAGAGTCAAAATAGTTGTGACTCTTTTGGCAATGCCGATGGTGTGGATCCCTGCAACAAGCCAGAGCAAAGGACACAGTGTAAAAATTGTCTGCATGCAACATTTATCTATAGACTGACTGACCAAAATTTTGATCCCATGATTAAATTATTAGTGGAGTAGTCAATAACGTGCGTAAAATGTCAATAAAACTAAAGCAAGGGACATAAAAGCAAGAGACACAACCGTGCATTTGTGTATAAAAGCTTCCCTACTATAGGGAGTGGAAATAAGTCGAGTACAACGTTGTTTCCATTATACAAATTCTGAGCATCATAATTTCAGCATTAGCAATTTTGTATCCGTTTGATCTATTACATACTGTAGGCCTGGCATGATGTAAGTTCAGGTGCCCATTTAAGAGTTATGATACAGTTCCTATAGGCCCAGCAACTCTAAATATAATGTATCTTAATATGCAGGACAGTTACAAAATAAATGAATGTCCAAAGATATGTCTGTTTCATTATAATAAAACCCTATTTTGCTGTCATTTTGAGGTCAAGGTGATCCATTTTAGTTAATGCAATTGACCACATCACCTTGGTATCTTAAATCAATACATTTGACAGAAATATACAATATATTATTTTGTCTTATACTTAGGCCTACTTATTAGAGGAAAAGGGGGTGAAATTCCTTATTCGGTGGCATAAGGTCTTACATCCCCACCTGTCTAGTCTAAAGGAATTCGGGGTGTTGTGACAGCGGAGGAGTGCCCAATGGTGATTGGTTGCAGAGGGAGGTCCCTGCTGCCTAGCCCTCTACTGTAGGTATAAATCCACCTACTAGTTCTCATCAGGGAAAACTCTACTGGAACTGTCTAGTGTCCCACTGTACTTGACTTTTGAGAAGTTAGCATTTTACTCTAAAACAGAAGTCTATTAAGGTAAAGTAAAACGTTTTGAAAATTATTCTTGCTTTGATTTTCTTGGTCTTAAAGCCTGAAACAGATGTGCTTGTTTGAATGATTCATATTTTCTGTTTATAGGGTCAGTGATTTTATACATTGTAAGTGCATTGAAAGAAAATTATGATAACACAGAATTAATTTGTAGTAGGAAATAGTAATGTAATTAATTATGCTATTAAAAGCACCTGTCTGGTTGTTTGAAGACACATTTACCACCAGTTGTTTTTCAGTATTCATCCCTGAGTTTCTATTATGTCTTAGATAGATTGGCAGTCTACTCCCTTGCTTGCTTGTATATAGGTTTATGTTCATCTTCTTTCTGTAGTGCTAATATAGTGATATTGAACTCAACCTTTAATGAGGGTGATGTTCATTGATATGGAGCTCTTCCTCTAATGCTTGTATCCACTGCTGATCATTGTGAATAAACACTAAGTGCACAAACTTAGTTTATTGATGTTAAGCTCTTCCTCCACAGTTTAATCCATTGTTTTTAGTAAGGTATACAATTATTGAAATGTATTGAATTAATTGTGTGTATTCATTGTTCACACTTGGAACAGAGATTAATTCCTCAACTTGTCTGTCCTCAGCTAGAGAAATGAAGAACCCACAGGAGAGAGCTCTTCACGTGGCCACCCCACTGAGGGAGAGCCTTGCCCTAACCAAAGTGGCAGGCACCTCTGTCTATCTGAAGCTTGACTCATCCCAGCCCACAGGATCCTTCAAAATCAGGGGCATTGGACACCTTTGCAAGACAGTGAGTGAATCACCCATATCTACAGCTTCGGCTCATGAGTTGGGAGAGGGAAATAATGTGGGTGGAGGGAGGGTGTGCTTGTGATAAGACTGGGGGATGGTGTTACATAATAGGTTGTGCTAGTACGCAGTAAATCAGTAGTGGGTTGGGTGTGTGGATGGTGAGGGGGATTGTGTATATATATATAACATGTTCCCAGTAGGACCAGTCCAGACCAGTTTGAGGTCAGTCCAAGTCTGAACACCGGGTTATCATGGCAATGCGGGGGGGAGGTAGTATTTTTAATGTGGGGTTCTGTGAGTCATGTCATGTGCTCATTGTCGTCTTTCAGTGGGCCAAGCGAGGCTGTGAGAGATTCGTCTGCTGTTCAGGTGAGCAACTGATCACAGCCTTGCCTTGAAATCACCATTAAATGTTTTATCACAATACAAGAAGCGTAACGTTATCTCAGAATTCCATAAGCTTATGGGCTCTTTCAGACAAGCACTCCCTGTATAGTATCCATTTTCCTAAAGTGGCCGGTGTCATTGCTCCATCACAGGAGGAAATGCTGGTATGGCTGCTGCCTACTCTGCCCGTAAGCTTGGTGTACCTGCCACCATCATCGTGCCCAGTGTCACACCCAAACCAACAGTGGAGAGGCTGAGGGACGAGGGCGCCAATGTGGTGATTCATGGCAAGGCGCTGAATGAGAGCATTGAATATGGACAACAGCTTGTGGCCAACAACCCTGGATGGATCTTCATCTCTCCCTTTGATGATCCTCTCATCTGGTGAGTGACAGATGCCATATTCAATACACTTCCACAACACCAGTGTTGCTCTATTCTCTGGTTGTGTGATCTTAGTCATAATAAGAGTGTTTTCCATGAAATTATGAGGAAAGCTGATAAGGGTTAAGAAACATTCCACTCTATTCCAATCCAAATGAAACTTTGCATCAAGGTATATTTTGTTATGTACATTTATGATGCATTGTATCCTGAGTGTTAGCATGCTTTACTGAGTAAAATGTGTACATCATTCTCTATGCTATGATAGGATGATTGGCAGAATGGAGCAGGATATCTTATCATGCAATTGTGTGCTGGTGTTAACAAGAGGAGGGATTTCAGATAATTTAATCCGACAAGGTTACTGAACCCTTTATGGTAGACAGATATTTCTGGTTTATTTCATAGCCAAACACTAATTATACACCTCAGCTGAATACACTTCATTGTTATCAGCAGCATTATAGTGGAACCTGCAGCCTATGTCTTTTCATGAACAATTTACAACGTAGATCAGTTTGAAAGATCGTGTTCCATTCCAACCAACATAGAACGCTGTATACAAAGCAGATTCTAAGGACTCTTTTGCAATGCATCATGACGTGCTTTGTGAATGAACACTGAAAACTCACTTTTTCAATGTCTTTTCAATGTGTGTGTAGGGAGGGCCATATGTCTCTGGTGAAGGAGCTGGAGTCCGAGCTGCAGGAGAAGCCTGGTGCGATGGTGTTGTCTGTTGGCGGTGGAGGCCTCATGAACGGGGTTGTTGAAGGACTGCGCCGTGCCGGCTGGAACGATGTTCCAGTCATAGCCATGGAGACTGTGGGAGCACACAGTCTCAATGCTGCTATGATGGCTGGGAAGTTGATCACTCTGCCTGAGATCACAAGGTAAGAGTCACCCTCACACTGAGAGACCAGAGTCACTGAAACATTACAGCCAAACAGTCATATTTTAGCACAAAAAGGCGATCCCTGTGCACAATAACAATTCTATCATTTTCATCTCCACAGCATTGCCACCACGTTGGGCCTGACAAGAGTATCTGCACAGACCCTGAAACTTGCTGGTGAACACACAGTTTACTCCGAGCTGGTCACAGACCAGGAGGCTGTCAAAGCTGTCGAGCGCTTTGTTGGTGAGTATAACATAACGTAGGCTACAGCTGTGTAGAGGGTCATATGATTACTATACCTAGACATGCCCACAAGCCTCTCTGACACAAAATTCCTCTTTCTCCCTCCTCCTCCAGACGATGAGAAGGTCCTGGTGGAGCCTGCGTGTGGCGCTGCCCTGGCAGCTGTGTACTGTGACATCATCCCCAGACTGCAGAAGGAGGGCAAGCTGGCGCTGGACCTGGGACCTGTGGTGATCGTGGTGTGTGGAGGCAACAACATCAGCATGAAACAGCTCCAGAAACTGAAGAAGCAGCTGGGCATGTCATTTAGCTAGACAGACAGATGGCTTTGCGTCCTGCTTATCCTTTCTCCATCACTCCATTCCTCTATTACCCCGATCCTTCCAGTTAAAGCTCCCCTACCTAATTGGCACTACCAATAAGGGCATCCGAACAGGAGTCATGAACTCCATGGGGCCAAATCATTCCAGACTGTGTGCAGTATAGGGCTACTCTTGAACGCCTGAAAGGGGCTGACTGACTGAAGGATTAACTGACTATGGATTCATCAATAGCCTAATGCTAAGGTAGATACGTATTGATAGGCATACAGATAATCTACTACTCTGGCAGTAGTAGTCTTTGAATTGAGTAACCTAGATCCACAGGCAGCTGGTGGCACCTTGATTGGGGAGGACGGTTTCATAGTAATGGCTGGAACGGAATCAATGGAATGGCATCAAACACAGAACACATGGTTTCTATGTGCTTGATAACATTCCATTGACTCCATTCCATCCATTATTATGAACCGTCCTCCCCTCAGCAGCCTCCTGTGCCTCGATCCCTCCAACTCAATTCTGAACCTCGAAGCCAGTTCAACTGCTTTTATAAAATGATTATTCCCCTCTAATCAGGGATTGATTTAGACCTAGGACACCAGGTGGGTGCAATGAATTATCCAGTTTAACTGAAAGCCAGCAGTAGTCCAGACCTCGTAGGTTAAGAGTTGAATACCCTTGACCTAGATGATTAACTTAACTAAGTTAACCAAGTAGAGTTGTATTGTTGTTTGTATTTTGAATGTTTTATGTTCATGCAAAATATACATTAGGTTGTATTTTCTTCTCCCTCTTTTGTACTGTATGAGTGATATTTAAAAATAAATTATATTTATTTTTTCCTGAATATCCTGTCTGGAACACCTTTTCTTATAATCTGTTATAATTAGATGCATTTAATTGGCCAGTCATATGGTTCACTGCAGGCCAGGGGATCAATCCTAAAAATGATATATTGAAGCACTCAGCATTTAAAGGTATGACATATCACCGACCTATCCATGACCACCACTGTGAAGACAAGTGGCTTTTTAAACCGTTTATCATTGATATACCAAAATAACACCATACCATGCCAGATTGACTTTGCTAATAACCATGGCTGGTGAAATTAAAGTACAGTGTAATTACATTGTCTTCTAAAGAGACATTTGCTGATATCTGGTCACAACCATTTCTTTTTATTTTATTTTATTTATTTTACCTTTATTTAACTAGGCAAGTCAGTTAAGAACAACTTCTTATTTTCAATGAAAGCCTAGGAACAGTGGGTTAACTGCCTGTTCAGGGGCAGAACGACAGATTTGTACCTTGTCAGCTCGGGGGTTTGAACTTGCAACCTTCCGGTTACTAGTCCAACCAACGCTCTAACCATTAGGCTACCCTGCCGCCCCGGCATAACAAAAGTGTCTAGTAAGAAGGCATGTTACGCTGCAAAACTATTTTGACAAGTCTAGCTTAAAAGTTATGATAATCAATATATCTTGGTTCAGGTGTCCTCTAAGATCCTGTCATGTTCGTTATAAAGATCGGACCAAGGCGCAGTGTGGTATGTGTACATTCTTATTTATCTAAAGAATGAACACTGAACAAACTAATGAAACGTGACGCTATACAAACAAGTGCTGACAGGCAACTACACATAGACAAGATCCCAACAAACACCAAAGGGAAAATGGCTACCTAAATATGATCCACAATCAGAGACAACGATAAACAGCTGTCTCTGATTGGGAACCATATCAGGCCAACATAGAATTACAAAACCCCCTAGACCTACAAAACCCTAGACACACAAAAACCCTAGACATCCAAAAACTAGCGTACCCACCCTAGTCACACCCTAACCAAAATATAAAGAAAACAGAGATATCTCAGGTCAGGGCGTGACAGATCCCTACATTTACAGGGTCATAAAACCCTTATAAACGACCAGCTTGAATGGAGAGTTTTCCTGATGCCCTTGATAAGCCAAATGTATCAAAATAGTGTAGTTTGCCCATTGAATATACAGTTGAAGTCAGAAGTTTACATACACCTTAGCCAAATACATTTAAACTCAGTTTTTCACAATTCCTGGCATTTAATCCTAGTAAAAATTCCCTGTCTTAAGTCAGTTAGGATCACCACTTTATTTTAAGAATGTGAAATGTCAGAATAATAGTAGAGAGAATTATTTATTTCAGCTTTTATTTCTTCCATCACATTCCCAGGGGGTTCAGAAGTTTACATACTCTCAATTAGTATTTGGTAGCATTGCCTTTAAATTGTTTAACTTGTGTCAAACGTTTCAGGTAGCTTCCCACAATAAGTTGGGTGAATTTTGGACCATTCCTCCTGACAAAGCTGGTGTAACGGAGTCAAGTTTGTAGGCCTCCTTGCTCGCACACAATTTTTCAGTTCTGCCCACACATTTTCTATAGGACTGAGGTCAGGGCTTTGTGATGGCCACTCCAATACCTTGACTTTGTTGTCCTTAAGCCATTTTGCCCCAACTTTGGAAGTATGCTTGGGGTCATTGTCCATTTGGAAGACCCATTTGCGACCAAGCTTTAACTTCCTGACTGATGTCTTGAGATGTTGCTTCAATATATCCACATAATTTTTCTACCTCATGATGCCATCTATTTCGTGAAGTGCACCAGTCCCTCCTGTAGCAAAGTACCCCCACAGCAAGATGCTGCCACCCCTGTGCTCCGCGGTTGGGATGGTGTTCTTCGACTTGCAAGCTTCCCCCTTTTTCATCCAAACATAACAATGGTCATTATGGCCAAACAGTTTTATTTTTGTTTCATCAGACCAGAGGACATTTCTACAAAAAGTACGATCTTTGTCCCCATGCACAGTTGCAAACCGTAGTCTTGCTTTTTTATGGCGGTTTTGGAGCAGTGGCTTCTTCCATGCTGAGCGGCCTTTCAGGTTACGTCGACATAGAAACCGTACCCGTTTCCTCCAGCATCTTCACAAGGTCCTTTGCTGTTGTTCTGGGATTGGTTAGCACTTTTCGCACAAAAGTACCTTCATCTCTAGGAGACAGAATGCATCTCCTTCCTGAGCGGTATGATGGCTGTATGGTCCCATGGTGCTATACTTGCGTACTATTGTTTGTACAGATAAATGTGGTACCTTCAGGCGTTTGGAAATTGCTCCCAAGGATGAACCAGACTTGTGGAGGTCTATAATTATTTTTCTGAGGTCTTGGCTGATTTCTTTTGATTTTCCCATGATATCAAGAAAAGAGGCACTGAGTTTGAAGGTAAGCCTTGAAATACATCCACAGGCACACCTCCAATTGACTCAAATGATGTCAATTAGCCTATCAGAAGCTTCTAAAGCCATGACATCATTTTCTGGAATTTTCCAAGCTGTTTAAAGGCACAGTCAACTTAGTGTACGTAAACTTCTGACCCACTGGAATTGTGATACAGTGAGTTAGTTATAAGTATCATGCACAAATTATGTCAAATGTTCAGTTGGGTCTGGATGGTTACACTTAGTGAGAATGTGCTTTGGCCAGGTCAGTACGGACCTTGTTGCTCCTCTAATCCTATGTGTCCCTGCCTGAGATGACGGAATACCCTGGAAGTCAAACTTTTTCCCCCTCCCTCATTCAATTGGCCGGTCAGAGGGCTGTGACCCAGTTATCTTTCCTCATTGGCTGGCAGGTCGTTAAAAAGGAGGCAGCAGGCCCTGGGTCTTGAGGTGATCAGCCAACTGTGAAAGAGGCCCTCTGATGACAGGTTTCCTTCCCCCTTTCAAATGACCCAAACTACCTTAAGAGTCCCGGCACAAAACATTCTCAGAATTCCTAACATGCAGCCCAAGATACACCCAGTCTGGGCTTTATATAGCATGCAACAGAGCACAATATGTAGCGTACCAAAGGGTGGAGTGGGGGTGACAGTTGTCAGACAGGCACAGATCCAGCTGGAACTGGCCTGGCACTTGCTGCTCTGAAAAGGTGTCTGCTTTATTTGGCAGGCTTGGGTGATGGAACACGTGTTGGAGTTGGGACTAGCTAGGGCCCTTCGATAAAACACACAGCAGAAGGATGGCAATAAGGAAGCAGAGTAGCCAGCTTCATCTGTCATGGTCAGCACCCAGTCTTTCACACAATGGTCTGTGGGGACATAAGATAACCAGATCCTTTATCTTTCAAAACCCTTTCGGTAAACTCTTGAGGTTTTGTTGATGTGTGAAGAAAAGCATCACAATTTATCTGACAGGCTATTTTTTGGCAAACACACATTTGAGCAAAGACTGTCAGATTAAGTGGATTTACACTGTGATTAAATGCCAGTGAATGTGGCTGGGGGAAAAAAAACACTCAAATAGAAGAAATTATAATATATCAAATACTGACAAACCTTTTGACCTCCTTGGGAGCGTCGGGGCATCCACCATGGCTCTCCACTTCAACTTTTTCAGCGCGAGGGCTTTTGCCTCTTGCCAGGATGTTCTCTTTCCATGTGGGTTGTCGTCCAGCGCCTGTCTTATGTTTGTTTAAATGTTCGTGTGTGTGTCCTGACAAGAGCAATGAGTCAACAAAACATGCTTACATCAAGACATGTTTTATTGTGACACAGAAATCTCAAACTCCATCTTATCCTTTACCCCTGTATAGTCCATTTTAAAGATCTGTGTTATGTTTGATGTGCAGAGAGAAGACAGTAAAAGTTAATTTAATGCAACCATAAATAATTGTAATAAATATCAAGTAAATGTACAGAACACATTTTCTTATCTCAACACCTCTTCGTATGAATGTCCTTTGTAATGGTCTGTTCTACTCCTCCAAAAGAGGTCGGAATAGAAGGAGCGTCCTTGTTAGCAGCGATTTACCCTTTAAAAGAACAAAACCAAAACTAAATTGGCAAGCAATCCAAACATCCATCTCAAATATTTTGCGGTAACTGTCGTTGTGTTCTTCAGGTCCCGTCCAAGTCAAACGGCTGTTTTACTCACACAAGAAAACATGTTTCACCATGGAGTAGAAGAGAATGAGTGATAGAATCCATCTGAGTTACAAGACATCAGGGCCGGACGACTGCATTTGGGGCCCCGGGGGAACCGACATCCCCAAAAACATAATGCATTTCAACACAGTAAGCCATGGTGCAGAGAAAAATGTGCAGTTTTATAATGATATTCTACACATTTTGTCATGAGGCTAAGATTTTTTTTGCAGTGTTAAAGCGAATTTCCTGCAATTCTACACTTTTTGCCAAGGGGCTAAAATAAGATTTTCCCATTTTAAAGCGAATTTCCTGCAATTCTACACTTTTTGCCAAGGGGCTAAGATAAGATTTTCCCATTTTAAAGCTAATTTCCTGTAATTCTACACATTTTGCTATCATATGCTATTTTGGGGGGGGGGGGGGGGGGTGTTGCCCTGCGTGCCCGTTCGGTAATCCGGCCCTGCAAGACATTAAGGTGATATATTACTGGTAATTTCAAAATTTGTAAAAAATTAAAAACCAACAAACTGGATATTCAATAAAGAATATCCTAGTTAGCTCATTTTTAAATAATATTTTTTCCCTGGAAGAATAGTGCAGAAAAAAATAAATAATAATTGGTGAAGTGATGCAACAATTTTATAAAACTGCCATCAAATATAACGTAGAAGTATATTTACATTTTTTCTTTACACAGCTAAACATTTTGGTTATGGGTAAAATAAAACAAAAAAACAAACAGAAATCCTGCTCATTCATCACAGGAAATCTATAAAAAGGCAAAATGAAAGTGAATTCGACCCCCTGGTGTGTGTATTGTGTGTTGGGCAAGGGGAGTCAGCCCACATTCAGTAGCAGTAGCACACAAGCAGCTCAGGAGAACATCTCTCTCTCATTTCACAAAGAAACACAGGTTTCACAACCTGAAATGCAAGTATAGGAGATCTGGAAACACAGAAGGCCAGATCTGGCAACCAGGTAGAGCTTTAGTCTGGTAGTCCAGCTTCAGTGTACGTGACCTTACCCTTCTGCCACAGCTACTAGGATACCTTAAACTCAAAGCTGCAACTCAATAGATTAAAATGACTTTTTACATGACTTATATACCCTCTTAATAGATTTGAATAAAATATATAATAATATAGGCAGATAGCTAGTTTTGTCCTTTAGCAGTCCAACTTTACAGGCAGTAACTATATAATGTCCTATACAGCGCTTGTCAAGGTTTTGAATGCAGAGAGCTGAACTGGTAATAAATAGGCAGCATCATAGTAGTCCACTTAATATCTAAAATGAACTCTAACATCAAACAATACTCAACTCTTGCTTCCAGAGGAATATTTGGGGTTCCCTTTTCACACAGAGCCTCCTTCTCCCCTTTTTGAGGAAGTGCTGCTTGTGGTAAAGGCATGCCTTAGAAAGATAGTCCCCTCTGGTAGTGAGTGGGAGGGGAACTGTAAGGACCTCTGAAAGAGATGGAGGATAGGAAGAATAAAGAAAAGTGAGGGGAAATAAGGTGGAAGAGATTAACTTCCCCAATAAACAATAATGGTATGTGCCCTGTCACAGCTCCCTCCCACTCGGTGTAGTAATCAAAGAGTTACCTCAACGTCACTCCAAAACTCAGTGCAACCAGAAGAGACACCAACATCAGTGTCAAGGCAAGTGGGGCTGAACTCCCCTATATCAGGTCTGAAAACATGAGTCAAAACACACTCCTGAAAGGCTCAACCTGATTACAATGTTATTGAAATGAAGCGCTGGTACAAAGCCAAACATAAAACAAGCCGAGAAAGGAAAAGCTTCTTCAGTGTGTTCTTGGTAAAGCAGGCTGGCCTTCTGTTCTGTGGGTAGTCCCAGCTGAAGGTCCAGGAGAGGGCGGGGGTAAAGGTGTGCGGGGGATGGGGTGATGAAAGGGTGGGGCTGTATGGGTAAGAAATAGTAGGGTTGGTGTTGAAGCGGCATCATATGGAGGTGGTGTACTCCATCCATCAGGTCCCTTTAGCCGCTGAGAGGGTCCTCACGGTAGTGGATGGAGTAGCGCAGCTTCTCCAGCATCACATCCAGGGAGCTGTACTGGGGCAGCTTCACCATAAACATACAGGTCTCCACCCGGATGTAGCGAGAGTCTGGCGAACCTGGAAACCACACAAATAGGTAAACATACTGTAGGAAGAAAAAGCAACTTAAAACATTAAAAGGAGCAACATGTAATATTTTAGGCCTAAATTGTATTTCTTCATGGATTTTGCAGGTGGAAATGTCACATGTATAATATAACCTTTAACAAATGTAACATCTCAAGTGCACTTCTACCATGTTCAAATTAATCTGCAGAGAGTATTATATAGTCTAGAAAGTTATTTTCAATCAATCCCATGTTCTCCATGTCATTAATGGCCCATACCTCTAATCATTCATTTTTATATTCAACCTTTACTTAACTAAGCAAGTCAGTTAAGAACAAATTCTTATTTACAATGACAGCCTACCCCGGACAAACCCGCCCCTAACCCAGAAGCTACATGTGCTCTAATCTAAATGTGCAGTTCATACTGCTGTGATTGGAGTCTGACTTGGTGTAAAATGTTTTTGGGAGTCGTGTCCAAAATGTGGGGTAAAAAGTCCTTTGAGCAGTTCCAAAAATCTTCATTGAAGCCTGATAAACTACAAGCCGATAAACAGTTCCCTTACTTGAAGCCTATACAGTAGGCCTAATACACACAGCAGAGTTGTGAGGTCATTCATTTTAAGAAAACCGCTCTGTATCTTCTCCCCATAGAACAACCCCTACTAATTTCCAGACATAATAAATCCAAGGAAGGGTAAAAAATAGCAAACAAAATGTTATTTTCCCAGTACTTACCTGCTGCCCCGTCCGAAGGTGCGATCTTCATGGGGTAGGGGGGTACGTGGGCGGTGTCCGGGCCCCCGTCCTTGCAGGGGCAGGTAAAGGGGATGCGCTCCTGGTTGCAGGCAAACTTTATGAACTTGCAGAGCTCCTCCTGGGTGAACATCTCCAGGGCCGTCCAGAAGAACTCAATGTGCTGGTCTGTCTCCATCAGACCCACCTGGTACATGGTGTGGGCCTACGGAGGGATAGATAACAGGGGTTCAGGCAAAAGGGCCAATGATGAGACTCTCCTAGGTAAAGACATTCACTATTACTGCCCTCCAAAAATAGTGATTTCTTCTCATTACTCTATACCGAGACCAGGGTAAAAAAATAAAAAGAATTGTAGCACTGGTGAGATATAGCCGACATTGGGCCTATATGAATCCTGCTTACTTTTAAAGCACATCTCCTGAGGAAAATATCAATTTTCCTTTCTTTCTGTGCCACCAAAAGTTTGCATATACTTGTAAAAGTTACCAGCGCTGCACGATATGGGCAAAAAAATAGAACTGATTTTTTTTTAACCAAATATTGCGATTTGATTTGCGATATAGATCAAAACACTTGGGTGAACTGTTGAAATCATAGAAATGGAATGCTTATTCTAATTCTATGGTTGGTGTTGTTTGGCATGACAACAAATGAAAAAGCCAGATAGGAGGGTAGGAACCAAAGTGTTGGTCAGTGTTTCCCAGGGGGCTCTAAACACATTTGAATAGATTTTGCATTTAGACAAACATTTTAGAATAATCTATCAGATTCAGAACATGCCGTTGCACAAACACACTGATCTACACCACCACCGGTAGCAACCTGTATTAGAGCTAACATTTGCTTTGCACTAGCTAGTACATTTATCTAAATGGCATTTAGTTAACAATAAGCATTTGTGATTAGTATTATTTTAGGCACATGCCAACTAACAGAGATAGAGAAAACATGTAGATTCATATTTAGAAGCAACTTGGAAAGCAGCATCATTCTCGTTTTGGAAAAATATATTGATTGCATGAATTGACAACATGTTGAGAAAACAAACAGTAAGGAGTAACTGTGCTGGCTGCTTGACTGCCATGGGGCGGGGCTCAGGTGTGTGGCCCGGGAACTGGAAGCAAGCAGCCGTGGGAGGCAGCCTGTCTTTTTTTAGCAGTGTTGCGGCCAAATATTGTTACGCATTTAATTTTTGGGGGACTTTCTGTAAGTCGCACTGGCGTCCCAAAATAAAACTACAGGTCGCACAGCAAAATATTTTGTCACATACGCAACCAAATTGGTCGCACTTTAGAGCCCTGGCTGTGACTATTACTTCTTACTGGTGGATAAAGATGAGGGCAGTGGAGTGTTGATTGGAGCGTCCTAGGCTTTCAGAAGGGAGTGTGTACAGCAGATTTGAGGTGGCAGGTGTATGCGTCAGCTACCTTGAGGAACTCCAGGTTGATGTAGGGCAGGCCACAGGTTCGTAGCTCCACCTCCAGGGGGCTGAGCATGGTGAGGAGCTGCAGGGGGATGATGGAGCCCAGGCCCGCTCGCACCGCTGTCAAACACTCCACATTCTGAAGCTCCTGCAGACGCAGGCCCCGCACTGCTCGCGCATACACATCCTTATTCTCCCAGCTACACACACACACACACACACACACACACACACACACACACACACACACACACACACACACACACACACACACACACACACACACACACACACACACACACACACACACACACACACACACACACACACACAGTGTAGAGGGATAGAGGGGTTAAACAGAGATAACACATTCTGTCAAAGTCAGAAAGTACTCTAGACTACATGAGCAAAATTATTTTTAGAGAAGAACTGATGGGTAAAGGGAATCATAGTACATCAACATAGACCCATGCGAACTGAACATATCGCCTGGTCATAGAGGCAGAATGTCCCTGTACCTGACACTGAGGTTGTGTCCCCCTTGGCACAGCTCCACCTCCTCTCCGGTCATGGTGATGTAGGTGAAGGTGCAGCAGGGCCGGCTGGGGGAGTCGGGGCTTTCTCCTGAGTGGTGCTGGGACGAGATCTCTGCACACAGGGCCTCCAGATCATCCTCCTCACTCACCTGGGGGGCAGAGGGCAAGGGTTGTGTAGAGGTCAATGGAACACTGACCTTGGGGACAAGAGGGGACAGTGGAATGGAGAAACTACAGTCTGGATGTGAACTGTAGAAAGCAGTGACCGTAGGGACAGTATAGAGTTACTGTAGAAAGGGATTGGTCAATAGGCTAGCTACTTGCTGAACCATGGAAAACCTGCTTCACCAGTTCTGATTAGTTGTTTAGATGATTGGATGAAGACTCATCTCTTCAGTGGGTCATATGATTGAGTGTTGTCTGGCCCAGGAGTGTGAAGGTGAACGGAAAGGCTCTGGCGCAACGAACCGCCCTTGCTGTCTCTGCCTGGCCGGTTCCCCTCTTTCCACTGGGATTCTCTGACTCTAACCCTATTACAGGGGCTGAGTCACTGGCTTACTGGTGCTCTTTCATGCCGTCCCTAGTAGGGGTGAGTCACTTGAGTGGGTAGAGTCACTGATGTGATCTTCCTGTCTGGGTTGGCGCCCCTCCTTGGGTTGTTCCGTGGCGGAGATCTTTGTGGGCTATCCTCGGCCTTGTCTCAGGATGGTAAGTTGGTGGTTGAAGATATCCCTCTAGTGGTGTGGGGGCTGTGCTTTGGCAAAGTGGGTGGGGTTATATCCTTCCTGTTTGGCCCTGTCCGGGGGTATCATCAGATGGGGCCACAGTGTCTCCTGACCCCTCCAGTCTCAGCCTCCAGTATTTATGCTGCAGTAGTTTATGTGTCGGGGGGCTAGGGTCAGTTTGTACTTCTCCTGTCTTATCTGGTGTCCTGTGTGAATTTTAGTATGCTTTCTCTAATTCTCTCTTCCTCTCTCTCGGAGGACCTGAGCCCTAGGACCATGCCTCAGGACTACCTGGCATGAT
This sequence comes from Oncorhynchus clarkii lewisi, assembly GCF_045791955.1. NCBI lineage: Eukaryota > Metazoa > Chordata > Actinopteri > Salmoniformes > Salmonidae > Oncorhynchus > Oncorhynchus clarkii. Next base: position 29,606,319 of record NC_092152.1, read on the forward strand.
GACTCCTTGCTGTCCCCAGTCCACCTGGCCGTGCTGCTGCTCCAGTTTCAACTGTTCTGCCTGCAGCTATGGAATCCTGACCAGTTCACCGGATGTGCTACCTGTCCCAGACCTATTATTTGACCATGCTGGTAATTTATGAACATTTGAACATCTTGGCCATGTTCTGTTATAATCTCCACCTGGCACAGCCACCCCTCATAGCCTGGTTCCTCTCTAGGATTCTTCCTAGGTTTTGGACTTTCCTAGCCAACGTGCTTCAACACCAGCATTGCTTGCTGTTTGGGGTTTTAGGCTAGGTTTCTGTACAGCACTTTGAGATATCAGCTGATGTATTTATATAGCCCTTCGTACATTTGATTTGTTTCTGATCAGAGCTTTCAAAATCACCCGTCCTTTTTCCAGAAAGAGGAGTCACTACATTACACGTATCAATGACACTGCCCATATGACTGTCTATATGACGACTGTCTCTTACACTCTCAATCTTCTTGATGTAGTTGTATGTGAGCAGGTCGGCCTCCTGCAGGTCCTGCTCTGGGTCCAGGGGCTCACCCACCAGGCCCTTCCAGAAGGAGCCCAGCAGGTCCAGGGGCAGGGGCACATCTGCCCGGATGGCGATGCCCAACAGCTGGCCAAAGAAGTGCAGCAGCTGCTCCTCCGCATAGCTGATCGGACAGGGCGTCAGAATATACTTCCCCTTTGGAACAAATCGGCACAAAAGCACCACCATCAAGTTAGACCCTTCTAGCCTATCAGTAAAGCTGTGATCATTGCCCATGCAGTGCTCAACTGGTTTGCAATCTAGACATGGTTCATACTCCTAGTATATACTGTGGGGAGCAGGATTAATAAAATGTACACAAACTATTTGGACATTATTTTCTCCCTGGTGTTAAAATGGTGCTGCAACCAGGGCATACTGAGGGAGAAGGCAGATTGGCGTGTCACTACAGTACCTTGTTGCGGTTGGCTGCTACACTGGGACAGGGGAGCAGCAGGGAGAGGGCAGAGCTCTGGAGTTCCTTACACACTTGCCACAGGAAATGACGGAAAGAGCCGCCTGGGGAGACACAGAGGTCAGGGATCAACAGACAATGTTTCACCTGCAGTCTGATCCAAGCGGACAAAGTTAGGGGAAGAAGGTTAATACTAACTGGTGCCGTGGACCTCCTCTCCAGTGAAGCGGATGTTGAATGCATAGGTGGGGTCTCCTCCGCTGGCCAGCTTCACACACAGCTGGGACGAGGGCACACAGGCCAGCTGGCGTGCCGCCTGGCAGAAGTAGGTGTTCTCTGATGAAGGGATCTCTCCTGGAGAAGCACACACACCATCAACACTCAAAGTAGAGGGCATAACGTGAATGAACGTAAAACAGGACTCTGGGCTTGCACTATGAGCTCACCTCCTACAATCTCCAGGGGGTCCAGTGTGATCTCGGGGGCAGCGTGGTCTGCAGTCCGCTGTACTGTGGCGTTCAGCACCTGGTTCATCACTATCACTTTGGTATCATAGAACACCAATCCTGCATAGAGATAGGGTGGAGGTAGAATGGGTGGAGGTAGAATGGGTGGAAGGTAAGCAAGCTTTAATCCAGTTCATATTAGATATTCAAGGTTTAAACAAACACGAAATTCCGAGATCCGACCCAGGACCAGAGCAGGTCTGGGTCATAAATTCTGAATTTTGTCTCGTATTTGGTCTGATATAATTACCATGAGCCTCGGGTATGTGCAAATCAAATTGATTTAACAACTGGACCCAATTGGCCCTGTACTCTGTTAATTTAGTGTTTGTGTGATGAGAACTGCCTTATTATCAGTGTCAGTCAATTGTAATTCAATAAAACATATAGCTTATGCCCAGCTGAAACTGGTTCCGGATGCTCACCTCATGTGTGCCTACTGCTGGGGGAGATAGAAAGAAGACTAAAAGGGGCCTTGGCCCAGGCTACTGTTGATTGCCAAGTGCTTTTTCATTGATGTAAAACTAAAAGTTAGAGAAGAAAGAGTAGAGTGAAAAGAAACCGACAAGGGGAATGTCCTCGGGGACGTTTTAATATTGTAGTGGACAAAGATGAGAAGAATATTGGTGCGGCCAAATGGACTGTGCACAACTCGCAATTCAGGTTTGATGCAATTTTCTACCTTTTATTTATTTTCGTAATTATTGTCAAATGTTTAGTCATTACTATCATCATCATCATCATCATCATCATCATCGTAAATCATTATTATTATAGGCCTATTTAATAATCTAAACTAGTTCTCTAAATAGCCTACGCAAAAAGTGTTTTGTTTCATTTTGCTGAGACATTTGTTGGCTAAATCATGTTCTGTCTTTTTAATTTTGTGCTTTGTATTTAGTTTAAGGTTAAAAGCAGGCTTGTTGTAAAATAAGTAGTAGTAACCTATTGCTCTCATTTGTTAGGTAGGCCTACAGTAAGCAATCGCCGTTGTTGGCTATAGCCGCAATATAGGCCTAGCCTGTTAAAACTTTTTTGAAGGTTTAATTCTGTTGAGACATTTGTTGGCCAAATTAAGTTCCTGTTGTAATGTGTTTGCCGCAATATAATAGAATTACCAGTAGGCCCACTATGCTACTCGGATTCAAACCATGAAAAGGAAAAACCAAAAGATGCTAAACTTAATTGAATGCCACAGTAAAATAACCTGTTCGTATTATATATAGTTAAGACACTTGGTGAAGGTTTGGTGTGCTATGGCTATCATTAGGCTTAGCTACTGCAGGCCTGTGAAGGCAATGCGTGCGCAACAGCACTCCAACTGACTCTGACAGTTTCCTTTAATCTAACAAGATAATGCTCTTTGGACCCCTTGACGTTTTCCATATTTTGTTAGGTTATAGCTTTATTCTAAAATTTACTAAATAGTTTTTTCCCCCTCATCAATCTACACAGAATACCCATAATGACAAAGCAAAAACAGGTTTTTAGAAATATTTGCTAATTTACTACAAATAAAAAATGGAAATATTACACTTACATAAGTATTCAGACCTTTTACTGTTGAAGCACCTTTAGCAGCGATTACAGCCTCAAGTCTTCTTGGGTATGTATGACACTACAAGCTTGGCACACCTGTCCCAAAGCCACTCCTGGCTCGTGTTGGCTGTGAGCTTAGGGTCGTTGTCCTGTTGAAGGTGAAACTTCACCCCAGTCTGAGGCCCTGAGCGCTCTGGAGAAGGTTTTCATTAAGAATCTCTGTACTTTGCTTCGTTCATCTTTTCCTTGATCCCGACTACTCTCCTAGTCCCTGCCGCTGAAAAACATCCCCACAGCATAATGCTGACACCACCATGCTTCATGGTCAGAGTCTTTAGGCACCTTTTGGCAAACAAAAGCGGGCTTTCATGTGCCTTTTACTGAAGAGTGGCTTCCGTCTGGCGTACTCTACCATAAAGGCTTTATTTGGCGGAGTGCTGCAGAGATTGTTGTCCTTCTGGAAGGTTCTCCCATCTCCACAGAGGAACGCTAGAGCTCTGCCAGAGTGACTATCGGGTTCTTGGTCACCTCTCTCAACAAGGTCCTTCTCCCTCGATTGCTCAGTTTGGCCGGGTGGCCAGCTTCAGGAAGAGTCTTTGTAGTTCTAAACTTCTTCTATTTAAGAATGATGGATGCCACTGTGTTCTTAGGGACCTTCAATGCTGCAGAAATGTTTTGGTACCCTTCCCCAGATCTGTGCCTTGACACAATCCTGACTCTGAGTTCTACGGACAATTCCTTCGACCTCATGGCTTGGTTTTTGCGCTAACATGCACTGTCAACTGTGAGACCTTATATAGACAGGTGTGTGCCTTTCCAAATCATGTCAAATCAATTGAAACAACCACAGGTGGACTCCAAGTTGTAGAAACATCTCAAGGATGATCAATGGAAACAGGATGCACCTGAGCTCAATTCCGAGTCTCATTGCAAAGGGTCTGAATACTTATGTAAATAAGGTATTTAATTTTGTATTTTTTTTTGCATACAATTGCAAAAAATAATTGAAACCTGTTTTCACTTTGTCATTATGGTTTATTGTGTGTAGATTAACAAGGATTTTAATTTTAATTTATTCCATTTTAGAGTAAGTCTGTAACGTAACAAAATGTGGAAAAACTCAAGGGGTCTAAATAGTTTCGGAAGGTACTGTATGTTCAGCAGTAGTAGCATATCTGAAAAGTATAAAGAAATCTGTCGATGTCGGGAACATAGCGCTGGCATATCTCCATCTGTATTTCAGTCGCTCTAGGGCTATGCGTAAGCATGTCTCCCTTAACCCTTATCCCCCGTGAAAATCTAACTAACATAAAAAATACCCATCAAAATCTGTCTGTTTAAGCTAGAGATATGTTATTTTTTGCATGGGCCTGCGTCTCAATAAACCGCATCCACCGATATCGACCTTCCGCATCTGCGGTGAAAGGTGGCAGAGCAACTGTAGAGCGGTGTTTGTCAGACCTTGAGACATCTACGAAAATCGGTCTTCTCACAAAATCGCATGTAGCGTCCAAACAGTTTGGACTATTGAAAGTTTGGATTGAAAAACGAGACTCTCAAACACAAGCCTCACAAGACTCGTCTGAAGGTCCCCAGTACCAGTTTAAAGTAATTATGGAAGTGTATATGGAGATAGTTTAGAGCCTAAAATATGGGATATTTCTCTTAGATATAAGGCAGACACTTCAGAACAAACTTCCTTTAGATTTTAGGGGGGACTATCTGTTGTATTCAATGTGTTTATGTTAGCTAATAGCAGTAATGCCAATGCCAGTAGACCTTAGTGGGTCTTAAAATTCTAAATTAAATAGCAAAATAATCCTTGGTATGACCATCTTAAAACAATTCCATGTTCGCGTAGACCCCCCTCCCCCGGCTTAGACACTAGAGGGTTAATATATATATATATATATATATATATATTTATTTATTTATTTATAAAAAAAATAATAATAATATGAATACCATATAGTGGACACTTATAATGCATGCAAAGCCCTGATGCATTTAGTGGTCAGATCTCTGACAGCTGAACAATTATTGTTTTAGGAAAAAAAAACATGATATGGTACATAATATGGTACACATCGAAACAAATATTTTTTAAAGACAATTAACTGTGGATATTTTGGCCAATATCGTTTTTTTTTATTGATGGCGCTGGCAGCACCCAGTTGGAGGTTTCTTTCTCACACTTTTTCTACTCTCAGAGCCGAACAAGCACGGGTCTGTTTTCTGTGGTCCTTTTCGGAACATGTCGGACTGTCCTCGGGTCCATTTGGAACAGCTCTCCATTCAACTTTATTTATTTATTTATGGGTATGGTGGGAAAGCTACGTATCCATTTTGGAACTTTTTGGACCCATGAAGACCTCTAGTTCATATGCCCCACCTAGACCCCCAGAGGCAGTCACAATGTAAAACGTTTTAAAGATTTATCAACAGGTCAATGCCCTGGTACAAAACCAGTCCTTAATGACCCACATACAGCACACTGTGTGCCTTTGACCTGACAAAGCTGTGCTGAGAAGTTATTGTTATGTGTGTGTGTCACCTTTGGCCCCACAGAGCAGTGCTGCGATGCTGTTCTGGTAGGTGTGTGTTTGTCTCAGCTCCACCAGCGGCAGGAAGAAACTCTCCAGGGTGTTGTTGAGAGACTGCAGTAGAGCAAAGCGTAGACGCAAGCTCTCCACAGGCACATCTACACACACACGCACATCAGAGAGAAGGGAAATGTGAACACAGCAACACACATACCCATCCACACACCCACCCACTAACCATGTACATGTAAACACACACACTCACAATCTTGTTTACTGACATTCGATACCATACAAACATGTAAACTGATGAGTAGTGAGTATCTGTCAGTGAGTAGGTCACATACTGAGGAGACAGGCCACGCGTGGATCAGCGATGTCACTGGGGTCCAGGTAGGCCTCGTGGGGGTGCAGCCTGGCAGGTGTGATGGCCAGATGACCACACAGCCTGTTGATGTACTGAACCAATGCTACGTCCATCTCCAGACTCCACCTCCTACAGGCCTTCTGGGCGTGACGCGTGTCTATACAGGTACACCTGAAAACAGAAGAGAAGGGGAACAGCCACTAGATATGAAAAGACCCTCTTCATACATATGTCTTAATCTTACCCCAGCTGACTTTCTCTGATTACGCACTGTACAGTGTAGTAGTGTGATGCAGATAAATATTTTCTTAGAGTACATCATGTGATGTGTTGACGTAACAGTCACAGTGTGTTCCATGCTCTGAATGTGTACAACCTGCTCCAGTCATGTGTGTTCCGTTCCCCACTCAGCTAGGAATGTGACCTACCATCCCCAGGCTGCCTGCAGGGGCTTGGGAGGGGGGGGGGGGGGGGTGATCTACCATAGGCTGACTGCAGGGCCTAGAAGGGGGTGTGTCACCAAGCTCACCTTTCAAAGTGGAGGTCGTAACCGCAGGCCAGAATGGCCCTCCAAACGCTACGGATGTCCTGCTTGGCCCGGTCCACAGCAAACTTATGGAATCCCTCCAGAGTCAGGTACTTCTCCTCTGGGACTATGTCAGAGATAAGAAATATATAAATACATGAATTTGCACATCTATATTATAAACTTGAGGGAAATCTTAACATACCTTAAGGGAACATTTTGACATTCGCCATATGGTTAGTGAGAAAGTCCATATTGCAAATGTACGGTCCCTTACCAGACGTCCGAAAACGTTTGTAAAATTCGTGGACGGCGTCGGGCCGTGCGGCAGGGCCGGATCTACCGGGAAGTCATCAAAAGAACTCTGACATACGGTTTCCGTTTTATAAAATAATACAATTTTGGTCATTTTTCCGCTGTCCCGATAAATCCCACAAGAGGGCGAATGGAATCATATTGCAAATGTACAAAACATCACGAATCACGACGTGGCCTTATCTCCAAAACGGAAAAGACTTCAAAGACGAAACTTGGTAAGCGTAGGTTTGGCATAATGGGCAGTTGGCCCCAAGTTATGGCCATATACAAAATGAAAATAGAGCAATAATTTTTCCGCTTCACGTTAAAGTAAAGGAACCTACGGTGTCAATAAAAAAAGAACCAGACATTTATCTATCGTCGTTTAAGAGAAATCGTACAATGTCAAATTGGTGATGTTCAAAAATACTTTTTTTTTTTTTTTTTTTTAAACAGTCACAGATCCAGTTGCAGGGTGTTCATATGAATCTTTTTAAAGTGTGCTGCGGAGCTCTGCGAGATTTCTGTGATTTTCTGAAATAACACACTCACTAAACCCTCCGTAAATAACTCCGTTCTTAACGTAGACTTAAAACTCAGGATTCTGTAAAGGCATACCCCAATCAGGATATGAGTTTATTTATAGCTTCCTGTGCCAACCAGAAGTGCCTTAAATGGTGTCATAGAGGCTGTTTTGAAGGGTTACAATGGTCAGACCTTTGCAAAGATTCATATGTCTGATTAGGCAACCCCCATGAACTGTAAATCAGTCATGACTCCCATAAAATTTCAAAGAAAATCACACACACACACACACACAGCTTGGCAGGAGGGACCCATTGGGGTGCGTAGAGACAGACAGTGCCTGCAATAGTTACCTTTGTTCGAGCTAAAAAAGAACCGTTAGACCTAGAGTTCTGAAACTTTAGAAACCTGTTCTAGACCTCAGGTCAATAGTGCGTGGTGAGTTAGGTGGCTCTAGAAGGTTCTCGGACCGAGAAACAGCCTCGTACATTTGTAATGACTTCAATTCATTTTGACCATTACGAAAATGACGACATTTAGAAAAGTCTCAGAGACGCAAGACTAGGTGCATTGAAACCGGCTCGGCCCATAGAGACGGACCCCAATGTTTCTGTCCGATAGCTAATTTAAGGACCCCGTAGCAAGGCATGGAAAAAAAGTAGATTTTCAGCACCAATTAGGGTCTTGCTCGGGCACCGAATGACCTATCGAGCCGAAAAATCGGGATTTGGGGTCGCCTCACATAGGCCTACACATAATGTCCGAACTGGACCCGCAGCTAGAATGTAACTATGTGTTTTACGTTTTTATTATGTTTTAAACTGAAGGCGCTGTGAATTATGGGCCTGCTCTGAAATATGTGATAGTTGGCTTCTAAATGAGTTGGAAAAAGTGGGTTTGGTGTCAATTGGTATCAGTTTGGTGTCAGAATGACATCTAATTGACTGATGGACGGTGACTTGCTGGTGACTCTTGTCCATTTGCAATATGTTTAAACAGTGAGGTACCATCACCAAAGTGACATTCTGAAATCAACCCTAACGAGCGATGGAGAGGAACCAGAATCACTGCCCGGCCATCCCGAGTTCATCGGGCCAGTCAATTTTGCATTCTTGCAGGATTTTTGAGCATGCCAAATTCGTGATGGTAAATGCCCATTGAAACATATTGCAAATGCACGTGCATTTGCAATATGATTCTATCGTGAAAAAAACATCACCAAATGGACATGATGAAATCAACACAACGAGTGATGGAAAGGAACAACTATCACTGCCCGGCCATCCTGTGTTCATCAGGCCAGTCAATTTTGCATTTCTGCAGGATTTTTGAGCACGTCAAATTTCTTATGGCATTTGGCCAAAGAAAAAGTGACTTTTGACTTCCTATGAAATCATATTGCAAATGGACAAAACATATGCCTTATGCACAAGTAAAACATTTTTTTTTAAATGATGATAATAAAATATGACTAAAGTATGTTGATACAGTTCTTATACGTGTGTAATTGACACAAAATTCGAAAGAATTTTGAAAAACGGTCCAGAAAGCACTTTTCAGGGTGTGTGAAGTTTTTTCTAAAATTTTGCTATTTTTGACTTTTGACTTCCTATGAAATCATATTGCAAATGGACAAAACATATGTCTTATGCACAAGTAAAAAAAAATATAAAAAAATTATGATAATAAAATTGGACAAAAGTATATTCATGCAGTTCTTACACATGTGTAATTGACAACAAAAAAAATTGAAAGTATTTAGAAAAACGGTCCAGAAAGCACTTTTTTAAGGGGATGATAAGCTTTTGATTTTTTGTTTTCACTTTTTCAAAATTTTGCTTTTGGATGTTGAGACTTGTGTTGCATTTGCAATATGAAAAACCACGGTGGAGCGCGCTCGCCACCTGTTGGATTTTTAAAGTGTTACACCTGGCATTTGCCATATGGCATTTGCAATCAACTTTGAACGAAACGACGCCGAATTGAGTGGTATTGGACACCGTGTATATGGTTTGTCCAGTGCCAATGACTTCCCATTCATTTTTGTCCATTTCAGGGGGGTGTTCCCTTACTTGTTGAGGATAGGGGGCAGTATTTTCACTTTAGATGAATTGCGTGCCCATAGTGAACTGCATCCTACTCTGTCCTAGATTGCTAATATATGCATATTAGTATTACTATTGGATAGAAAACACTCTGAAGTTTCTAAAACTGTTTGAATTATGTATGCGAGTATAACAGAACTCATAGGGCAGGCAATCTTCCAAACAAGAAGTGAAATTCTGAATGTGGGTCAAATGACGTCATCGCCCCTTCCTTTCCAAACAAGATAAGGATCTGGTAGCACTTCCTACGCCTTCCACTAGATGTCCTCATTCAGTAGAACGTGGAATGGAGCTTCTGGTGTGAACTTTGACCGAATGGGAGGGGAAATAGTCACGGTCTTGGCAGAATGCAATTTCCCTGTGGCGCATTTCTCTGTGGGTGCCACCGTCTTTCCATTTGGCTGCAGATGAAAACGTATGATCCGGTTGGAGCGTTATTGGGTATATGAAAATAACATCCTGAAGATTGATTCTCTACTTAGTTTGACCAGTTTATTCGACCTGGAATATATATTTTTGAAGTTTTCGTGCGAGTTGTCCTGGACCAGTGTCAGCTTTTGGGCACGTGAGCTGAAAGTGCTAGCAAATGCCGCTAATTGGACACTAGTATTGGACATTATGGAACAAAACAACAATTTATTGTGGAACTAGGACTCCTTGCACTGTATTCTGATGAAAGATCAGCAAAGGTAAGGGATCTGACACAGCGGTTGCATTAAGAACCAGTGTGTGTATCTTAAATTATATGTAGAACATGTATCTTTAGTCAAAGTTTATGATGAGTATTTCTGTTATCTGGCGTAGCTTTCTATAATTCCTCCGGATATTTTGGAGGCATTTCTGAACATGGCGTCAATGTAAACCGAGATTTGTGGATATAAATATGCATATTATTATTATAGATTTTCAAAAGGTTAGTGATTCATTTTATCTCTAATCCTGCTTTTGTGACTATCTTTGGCTGGAAAAAAATGGCTGTGTTTTTCCTTTGATTTGGTGGTTTTTCACTGTAAAACATTTTAAAAATCAGACATGATGGGTAGATGAACAAGATGTTTATCTTTCATTTGCTGTATTGGACCTGTTAATGTGTGAAAGTTAAATATTTCTAAAGAATATTTTTGAATTCCCTGCGCCACCTTTTCAGCTGAATGGGGGGGTGGAGTTCCCCTCGGGGATCGCCTTGCCATAACAGGTTTTAATCAACTCAAGTGAGAGATACATGTAGGTAACATGAGAGGGAACAGAGCGTCAGTACCTTCAGGCTTCTTGGCAGGAGATTTCTCTGTGTCCTTCTCATCAGGCCTGGATTTCTCAGGGGACTTGGGCTTCAGTACACTCTTCTCACTCAGTGCAGTCCTGATAGAGACATGGAAAGAAGTCAGGGACAGAGGCCAATGGAAAATGTCTGTCTAAATGAGTACTGACAAATGTCATGGATGACATGGCAGCATACTGAATGAATCTTGATATGATGATTATGCATAATAAGCCAACTTTAATCACTCTCCATTTTCCTTCTGTAAGTGGATGAAGAAACCACAGGGTATAGTCTTTATTGCAATTCTGTGTTTCTAAATATGAGAAGTTAATTTGAAAAACTCGCTATTTAAGTAACACATTTGAGCGTGGGAAGCGTTGAGAAAAGCATTTTAGGGGGAGTATAATTATTGAAACCCATTACTTTCTGCAATTACAAAGCCTCTAATTTAAAAGTGTGGGTGGAAACTATTTAGGAAAATGGCTTTCAGGGTGGCATTGTGTGTGTGGCGAGGGCTAAAATTCACCTGACGCTGTTGAGCACAGACTTCTCCTTGCTGGGTGGTTTGGTGATGGGTCTCTTGGTGCTCACCACCTTGACGGCGTGCTGTTCCTTACCCACCTTGCTGTATTTGTTCTTGTTGGGCTTGGTGGTGCCATATTTACGCAGAATCTGTGGAACATATAGCAATGCTCAGACAAACATGGCTGCAGATGCATATAGATGTGAGTATGTGCGTAATCATGTGGATGAGGCAGGGTCAATTAAGCATATAATATCTATATTTCAAGTTTGTGTGTTCAAGCACTCTCATGGGTGGTGTACCAACCTGCGTCAGTTGGTCCTCCAGCACCTTCTTAGGTGGCCGTATGTGAGTGAAGAAGACATGGAGGAGGTTTCCAGGGGTCTGGGAGTTGATCTGCTCCTTGCTCAGGTAGATGTCTGACACTTTGACAGGCTTGGCTGGCGTGAGGCTCAGCATCTGCTCTGAGTGGACACAACTCTTATAGATGTCCGTCAGTAGGTCTCGCGCACTTGGCACCAACTTGTCCCCTGGTAACACAGGAGGAGAAAAGATGATGACCCCTTTATCGGTATTGGTAGAGTACAGGTGGTTAAACATAGGTAGAGAGTATACTACTAACAACCTCTGAGAGACTTGTCCAGGAAGTAGTCCTCGAGGGCGGAGCTACCCTGTGTGTCAAACAGGCTTTGGTTGACACTGGAGGCTGTGAGGATCTCCTCATTAGTCAGCTCCATCAGCTCCTCCTCACCCTCCAGGGTGGATAAGCCAATTAAATCACTGCTGTTGAAGAGGCTAGCACGGATCTTCTCCACTTTGGCCCGGGCGCGAACCTACATTTAGCATATGCACAACAGAAGGACATGCAAGTCTGTCTCCATCAAAGCTCAAAAAAAGAAACTATAAACAATATATTGCATTTTCAGTGTAAAATGCACTTGCGACCCACCTCTATGACGGCATAGCCCTTAATGGGCCGGGCCAAGATGGCGTTGTTGTCCAGAGAGGTGACTGTGTACATGGAGCCCCCGTCTGAAACAGAGGCTGTTTCTGCACTGTCCAAAGGCTCCCCCAGGCTGCCCAGACTGCCCAGGCTCCCTGTGCTGCACAGGGAGATATCTAGGCTCTCCTGGCTGGACACCGTGTGGGGATCAAGTGGACCCTGCTGTGGGAAGGGGACAGCCGATGCTGCAGCCGCTGGGGTGAGAGGTGGGGCAGCCAGCAGCTCCTGGTCCACAGAGAGTTCACTGGCAGTGCGGGAAACGCCCCCCTGCAAGGAGCTGCAGATGGAGGTCTGGCTTGTGGAGGCCGAGGCTGAGACACTCATGGCTGGAGTCACGCTGCTGGAGCTGTCTGGGCTCTCGTTGCTCGGGAAGGGACGCTCAGGCCCGGGGGCTGCTTTGCCATCCAGAGGGGTGGACACCCCAGCTCCTGCCTTGGACTTTTTGGGCTCGTCCTCCTGCAGGGGGATAAAGATTTCATCCTTGAAGAGCCCCCCGTGGGCGTTGCAGGCCCTGCGGATGGCGCTGCGCACCACAGCCTCCTCCAGGTGGGTGGGGATGCCAGAGAGAACCAGCAGACGGCTGTGAGAGGTAGGTCCCACCAGGGCCTGGCAGGCGTCAGTCACAGCATCATTGGTCACACTCAGCCCCTGGGGGTCCTTGTTGGCCAGGTGACGCAGGATCATGAGCAGGGTGAGGCCACGGTGGAACCACAGCATGTCCTCAGGTTTACTACCGGCCATGTTGAGCAGGGCGCTGTCGCTCTCTGACAGGCGAGCCCCTCCAGCAGAACCCCTCTTCCCTGAGGCCGCCGCCACTGCTGCTGCACGCTCTCGCTTCATCTTCACCTTCTTACGCTTGGAGAGCAGGCTGGGGCTCTGGGGGGTCTGGCCTGGGGAGGAGGAGGAGGATGAGGAGGAGTCGCTGAGGTTAGGGGCACTGGTGGATGACAGAGCTCCCACTCCTGAGCACCCCACATTGAGGGGGAGGGTGACCTCAGCTACAGCCAGGCACACCTCCATCAGGGCGTGGAAGTAGGTGGAGAACCTGCTCTGCTCGGCCCCCAAGGCCAGGACACCACCACCAGAGGAGCACCCTGCTCCGGCCCCTGCAGCCACCCAGCCCTGGGTCTCCCGGTCGTACAGCTTGCGGAGCTCCGTCTGTAGGGCCATGAGCACGGCCAGGCAGGGGTTGAGCAGCAGGGCGATGGAGCTGGACAGGCCTGCAGGGCTCTTACGCTGCTCCAGGTGGTGAATCTTACGGAAGTGCTCAGCCAGCAGGTGGAAGGAGAGTTCCTTGATGCAGGGTGCCAGATCTGTGGTCCACAGCAGCCCACCTAGAACACCACAGACAGGGAGAGGGGTAAATTAAACTATTTGAAAATGGAGACCAACTTGTTGTCAAGCACAAAACAGGATGCAAAATTAGTCACAACAAGGGTTATGGAAATAATGAGGGTTATGGAAATAAATGTGCAGACATGTTGGACACCTAAAGCCATGGATGCAGACATTTCAAAATAAGAGATTTTCTGGAAGTGTAGCACTTACCCAGCAGCTCCACTACCTGCAGCAGCACAGAGGAGGGCACAGTGTCTAACTCCTCCTCAGAGCACTCACTGCTCTCCCCTAGCTTCCATGTCAGCAGCTGCTCAGCAAACGCCATGGCCAGGGGGAACTCCAGTGGCAGGGAGTGCAGCACCAGCACCGCACCAGGAGGGGGCGACACCCCTGAGAGACAGAGAGAGACGGTAAAACAACCTATTAGAAATACATGGTAATCATGTGAAACAGAAAGAAACCATAAGAACCAGGGCTGTGACGATTATGGAATTTTGGGTCGTGATTAATTGTCATGGAAATGGCCACTGTTATTGTCATCATTTTGTTGCTTGTAATACATCTTTGAAAATGAGCTACGACACACCTAATGAATACAACACAGCTTTGGTGACACCCCAGTTTAAAAAACAAATAGTCTTGACCTTTTGCAACCTTTGGAAATCAAGCTTCTCCTCCCGGCCATGCCGTTCTGCTTGTAAAATTATGACCCAATTTTACCCACTTCATGTAAAAATGTAAAACTGCTATTGGGTAAACAATATCTACTTGAATAAGGAGTTGAATCCTCCTTCGCCTAAAATTGATGTATTAAGATGATTATGTTCCCGGTTATTGTCCATAATTGTCGGTTACACGGTTACGCGATAATTGTGCCAGCCCTAATTAGAACATAGACAAGCTGAAAGAAGCTAATACTGTAAGCCAGGACTAAGGGAGATCAAGCGCTTACCCAGTTTGATGTGCACTTTGTCGGTGGGGATGATGACAGTGGGGTATTGGTTGGTGGTGGGAGGGGGGGTGAGGCCTGTGTTGGAGGGCGAGGCATCCAGAGGGTAGCACACCGCCTCCATTAAATTGAGCTGGCCGTTCCTGCGCACCTTGTGACCCAGGCCATAAACCATGACCCGCGCCCATGGGGCTTTGTACAGGGAGGAGCTAGTGTAGGGGGGGGGGGGTAGAGAGGCAGAAAATTGGTTACTGTAAGGCATCTAGGGGCATCAAGGTTAATGGGTTTAACTTAGAACAAAGGTAATTGTGTTAAATTAGCTCACTCTTTACGACAGCCTAGTTGGGTCTCTTTGCAGGAAACGATCACGAAGGCAGCACCCGGGAAGTTGACATCCATGCTGACCTTTGATTCTGATACTGGGAAGTCCTCTGAGATGAACTGCTCTGGTGCATTCTACACAACGGAACAAGGGAAACCAAGATTAACTACGTTAAAAGCTAAATATCTTTGTCCCTGGGGAAACATACATTGAGCCACAGAATCGGGAGCTAACCTGTAGGAAGCAGCAGATCTGCTTGGTGAGCTCCAGCAGGCTCTCCTCCCCCTGGTGCAGGGCGCGGGTGATGGCCACGGTGAGCCACTCCCTGATGGGCTGTGCGTTGCCCTGGTAGAACAGGTCTGTGGGAGAGCAGCTCTGGCCCTGCAGGTTGTGGAGTAGAGACTGGGCCAGCAGGATGGAGCTGGAGCTGATGGTGCCATCTGCAGGACAAAGAGAAACAACATAGCACACAGATCATGGAAAGAGCTCCTCCAAATCACAACATACACTTAAAAATATATTTCAGTGTAGACCTTCTTATTCCATTCATTGCTCTAACTTTATTCTATTTAAACCATTATTTTCTGTGGATTATCATCTCATCTGGAGAAAGCCCACTTACCAGGCAGAGGCGGAGCCAGAAGTTGATTGGACAGCAGCTGCAGGTGTTCCAGCGTGATGTCTCGAACAGCTGGGATATGGAAGAGGCGGGTGAAGGTGTGGGGGCTCTTGGGGGCAAAGATGTTAAGTAGAGCCATGCGACAGTAGAGCCTAGCCAGGGCACTCTCACAGCGCAGAAGCTCCCTGAAACACAGCACGCCACGGAGGATGATTTATAGTTCTTAGCCGTGTTATTTCAGGATGTGTGTAGGAGTGTAAGTGTTAGCGTGTTACCTGTGGATCTGGATGTTACTGCTGTCTAGATTGACAAGGCCATTGGCAGCAGTACGGCGGGATCCAACAGGGGGGCGCTCCAGCATCTCAATGGGATACCAGTACCTCACCAGCACCCCCTCACTGCGCAGGTACGTCTCTACTTGCACCAGCTCATTCACCTGGACATACACACAGTAGAGTGAGAGAGATCATTGACACACTGTCAAAAGAGACAAAGCTCAACTTCTCATCGCTTTGTTTCTATGAACTGTGAAGTTCGGGTGTTCTACACTCACAGAGTCCACGTCCAGAACCACTCCGTGCAGGCCGAAGGTTTTCAACATGCCTCGGATGGCAAACTTGGGCAGGGCTGTTCCACCTGTGGTGCTGTTGGTGTTGTTGCTGTCTGGAGAGCGGATGACCACGGTCAAGCCTGAGAAGAGGACACATATGTCAGGCAAAGCCGGGTAACACTAGAGCATATCAGTGTACATAATGATAATGTTTATACATCTATATTGCTAAAAATAAAATTGTGCTCTTTGTGGACCCGAGTGACGCAGCAGTCTAAGGCACTGCATCTCAGTGCTTGAGGTGTCACTACAGACACCCTGGTTCGATTCCAGGCTGTATCACAACCGGACGTGATAGGGAGTCCCTTAGGGCAGCGCACAATTTGCCCAGCGTAGTCCGGGTTTGGCCGGTGTAGGCCGTCATTGTAAATAAGAATTTGTCTTAACTGACTAGCCTAGTTAAATAAAGGTTGAATAAAGAAACATATTTAAACCAGCTATCGGGAAGATTCCTGTGTTTACTAATGTATTTAAAGTAAGGGTCAAAGATGATGTTACATAAAGGCAGGGGTTTTTCTGCCATTGAAATCCTTGGGCGGGCCGCCTACGTCATCTAAGAACAAACCATGCAAACAGTTTTATTTATTTCAGTGTAAACTTAAACAAGATATAAATTATGTAGAAAAGATAAATGGACCTATATATATTATTTTATAATAAAATATTTGAGAACTAAGAATCACTAAAATAAAAGCTAGACAAATCAGAGAAAATGTAAAATTCCCAAAACAAGGAATTTAGCAGTATTGACTTTGTTATTAAATTTGAGCAATAAAAGAAAAACACTGCATTAGCCATGTCAAAATGCATAGAATTGCAGCTTTAAAACTGCCACATTTTCTCTACGCTCAATGGAAAAATGTGTAAAACTGCAGGAAAATTGTCTTAAAAATGAAAATAATTCACCTCCAAGATGAGGGCCTCTAAAATGTTCTCTAAAATTCACCCGCCCGTACCGCGCCCCCTGCCACGCCCGCCACCTAAGTCCCTTTTTGATCCAAAAGAAAAACTGAAATGATTCAATAACTAAGGCCTCTAGCATTGCGTTGGGTGCAAGTGCAGGGGACCTTTGCGGACTTTGTCGATGGTGAACTTGTTGGCCTCCTCCTTGATGTCCTCGATGGTGGGGAGGTAGAGGTCCCGGGGGATGCCCCCGTTCTCTTCATACAGGAACTCCACTGTCTGCCGGGCTATGTCAACCATGCCTGCAAAACATTTACAAAAAAAACACCACAAAAAAACATCAAAAAACACCTTTCACTTTGTTTTAAAAAGGTCAAACAGTGGAGTCAATAGGGACTTGCTCTTTAAAACAGGGTTTCCCACCTATTTCACCACCTAGTTTTCAGTGCGTGTCCCAAACATTTCCCACGTTTTGTTGTTTTACAGCCTGAATTTATTGTGATACTGGCCGACACAAGTTGAACAAATGAATACAACATGAAAAAGCTGAAATCTCTTGAGTCACGAAGTATTCAACCCCTCTGTTATGGCACGCTTAAATAAGTTCAGTAGTAAAAATGTGCTTAACAAGTTACATAATAAGTTGCATGGACTCACCATGTGTGCAATAAGTGTTTAACATGATTTATGATTTACTACCTCCTCTCTGTATCCCACACATACAAATAATTGTAAGGTCCCTCAGTCGAGCAGGGAATTTCAAACACAGATTCAACAACAAAAGACCAGGGAGGTTTTCTAATGTCTCGAAAAGGGCGGCACCTAGTTTTTTATATATATTTTTTCCTTTATTTAACCAGGCAAGTCAGTTAAGAGCAAATTCTTATTTTCAATGACGGCCCAATAACTGCCTGTTCAGGGGCAGAATGACAGATTTGTACCTTATCAGCTCGGGGATATGAACTTGCAACCTTTCGGTTACTAGTCCAACGCTACCCTGCTGCCCCGATTGGTAGAAGAGGTAAAAATAAGCAGACATTGAATGTCCCTTTGAGCATGGTGAAGTTATTACACTATGGATGGTGCATCAATACACCCAGTCACTACAAAGATACAGAAGTCCTTCTTAACTCAGTTGACGGAGAGGAAGGAAACCGAGCAGGGATTTCACCATGAGGCCACATGACTGGGCAAGGACTAGGGAGTTTTTTTTTTTTATAAAAAGAAACAGAATAGAGCTGACCACAGGCAAAACCCTAGAGGAAATCAAATTCACCTTTCAGCAGGGCAATAACCTAAAAGCAAGGCCAAATATACATTGGAGTTGCTTACCAAGACTAGATTGAATGTTCCTGAGTGACCTAGTTACAGCTTTGATTAAAATTGTCTTGAAAATCCATGGCAAGACTTGAAAATGGCTGTCTAGCAACCAACTTGACAGAAATTGAATAATAAAAAATAAATGGTACAATCTTGTGTAGAAAGCTCTTAGAGACAAATCCAGAAAGACTGCCAAAGGTAATTCTAACATGTATCGACTCAGGGGTGTGAATACTTACGAAAATGAGATATTTATGTATTTCATTTTCAATAAATCTACAAAGATGTAAAAAAATATATATGTTTTCACTTTGTCATTATGGGGTATTGTGTGTAGATGGGTGAGGGAATAAAAATATTATTATCACCCAGCTGCAGTGCTCCCTTGATCTGGTCCAGACCAGACTTCCTCTCTGCCTCGTTGCGAAAGCGTCGGCGGATGGTGGGGAACACCTTTGTCTCCCAGGCCTTCACCAGCAGGGCATAGTGGTCCTCCTGGGAGGGGGTGGACAGCAGTACATTCATGCCCACTGAAAAATCTGAATACCAAAAAAAAAAGCAAATATGGTATTTGACTTTCAACTCACCCTTGGGACATCGTCATCATCTTCGTCATCACTCTCGTCATCAGCAATAGGCGGGGGGTGTGCGTCAGGCCCTGAGGTGACCAGGTTCTCGTAACTCAGTTCCACCTTGTAGTGGCATGATGAGTCACTGTTGTACTCTGTCCCGACAGGGGAGGACAAACAACAAAGCCAGTTCTTACAAACACTACCAACTGGGACGCACACATACACACAGACCAGACAGTGAGGAGGGTGAGGGTTAGCTGTAGTGGGGTTTACCAAACAGCAAACATAACAGAGGACTGAAATAACACCAGGTTAAGTAAAACAATATATTTTAGGTTAAGTGACCGGATGAGACCAGAACATCAAGCGCACCAAACCAGGTCAAAGGTTTAAACTAAGACACATTTGTTTGGTGCAGGAAGGGGGAAGGTGATAGGAACATACGTTGCTGGGCAACTGCTACTGCGGCGATCCGACATGGGGGTCCGTGGGAGCCAGAGTCAGATGCCACACTAGCACCCGCATCATTGTCGCTGTCAGATGCCATGGCGAAGGGGAGGGCCTCAAAGTTAGCGCTGATTTCTTCTGCCAAGTCAACACAGAGGTCAGCAGCGTTGCGGTGTGCTTGGCCCTCTGCGTACGCAAACGCCCGGCAACCAAAGTTGGCACGAATCTTTGTGTTCTAAACAAAATACAACACAAACCATGACAAACATAAGCTGCATTCATTGGACTTTAAATCTTGCTTGACATGTCCAGGCATAAAGGCCCACCTTTTTCTGAATGTGCACCAGAGGCCACATGCCCCCTGCTACGTCCTCGAGGTAGGGGCTGAGGCGCTGGCCACAGTAGGTGAAGTAGACCCGCCCTTTAGGGGCCTGGCCTGGGGGTGGAGGGGTGCCCTCTGAGCGCTCCCAGCCAATGCCCGCAACATCCCCTATAGGCAGGAAGAGAATGGTCACCATCCAAGATACATTGAGTTCAAAATCAGATGTTTCACCAATATCTGTTAAATATGCAATACACATTGGTTGGCATAAGTGTAAAAAATAAATAAATAAAGTAAAATGAATGATGGGAAAAATAGGAGGTAGGTGATATTATGAAATTAGATAAAAAGGACTGTTTCCTATCTCACCAGGAAGTAGGGCCACGTCCAGCCTCACACTCTTCCACTGCAGCAGACTGGAGCCATTATAGTGCACAGCCCTACCATTACTGAAAGGGTGAAAAACAGAGACAGAGACAGGGGTAGGATGAAACAGAAAGGAAAGAGAGAAAGGTCAGCACTCAGTCAGAGACAGGGCAGTGGGAAACCTCTGAGATTACAGCTATAAAATCCATATGAACACATACTTGTGAAAGAGGCAGGTGCCAACAGGGTTGGTCCACGCTCCGTCTCGCTTCTCTGCTTCTGTGGCAAAGCCGAAAGACGCAATAGGACCACTGTCATCTTCTGAGTCTCCATAGGAGGCTATCTCTATCTCCCAGTAAAAGGAAGGCGCCTACAGGAAAAAGAGGGAGAGGAATTTTAAGATTCCAAATTAGTCAGCCTGCTTCATAAGCACGCAAAACTGAATTTTCATTCATATAAAACCCAGTGCCATTCCCAAGACATCCAGTTAGCGTAGCGGTGCCCACCTGAACAGGAACAGGTGAGGTGGCATAGATGAAGGTTCCCCTGGGCAGGCCTCCTCCAGCACTGGGGTCGGCCAGGAAGGTGACGGAGGTGAGACGGGATGAGAATACGCAGGCACGCACTGGAGGGAACCCCCTAGATGGACACCACGTCATCTCCTTGGGCTAGGGAGAGGGACAGAGTGGAACAGAGAGAGTTAGGAGACTGGCCCTACAAATCTCAATCGGAATCCCTTCATCAATCAAAAATTCCTAATACGGTTTTATGTCCGTTATTAAAATCAGTAGATCTCAGTAGATAAATGAGTCGAAAGGCTACAGCGACACCCACCTGGCGCCTGTCTGTCTGGAGGGGAGGGGGTGGCGGGCGAGCGCAGTCTCGGTACAGCATCCTCACTCGCTCACACTGTGCTTCAACCATGCCGAGACGCTCCCCTGCACAACACAGACGCACTGTTACACACAGCAGCCCTACTTCCTTCCACACAATCAATACTACTGTCATATAGGAAAGTAAAGTCATGCTGCATTGCAGAAGTGGTCTCGTAATTGAGCACTATGCTACTGGGTGGTCACTCACCAGGACTGCACTCCTGGGCCACTAGGTTGAGCACCTCCACAGCAGCAGGACACTGCTGAATGAACTCCTCACAGAACGAGCTGTCCTCCAGGAGCTGGGCCATCACCAGACATGCCCTGGAACACACACATTTAACCCTCAATATTAACTAAACAAAACAAATATACAGTGCCTTCAGGAAAGTACTTTTTACACATTTTGTTACATTTCAGCCTTATTCTAAAATTGATTAAATAAAACATTCCTCAGCAATCTACATACAATACCCCTTAATGATGAAGCAAAAACAGGTTAAGAAATTTTGCAAATGTATTAAAAATTTTAAATAGAAATGCCACATTTACATAAGTATTCAGACCCTTTGCTATGAGACTCAGGTGCATCCTGTTGCTATTGACCATCCTTGAAAAGTTTCCACAACTTGGAGTCCACCTGTGGAAATTCAATTGATTGGACATTATTTGGAAAGGCACATACCTGTCTATATAATGTCCCACAGTTGACAGTGCATGTCAAAGCAAAAACCAAGCCATGAGGTCCAAGGAATAGTCCGTAGAACTCCGAGACATGATTGTGTCGAGGCACAGATCTGGGGAAGGGTACCAAAAATGTCTGCAGCATTGAAGGTCCCAAAGATCACAGTGGCACCCATCACCCTCAAATGGAAGAAGTTTGGAACCACCAAGACTCTTCTTGGAGCTGGCCCGCCCGACCAAACTGAGCAATCGGGGGAGAAGGGCCTTGGTCAGGGAGGTGACCAAGAACCCGATGGTCACTCTGATAAAGCTCCAGAGTTCCTCTGTGGAGATGGGAGAACCTTCCAGAAGGACAACCATCTCTGCAGCACTCCACCAATTAGGCCTTTATGGTAGAGTGGCTAGACAGAAGCCACTCCTCAGTAAAAAGGCACATGACAGCCCTCTTGGAGTTTGCCAAAAGGCAGCCAAAAACTCTCAGTCCATGAGAAACAGGATTATCTGGTTTGATGAAACCAAGATTGAACTCTTTGGACTGAATGCCAAGCATCCCGTCTGGAGGAAACCTGTCACCATCCCTACGGTGAAGCATGGTGGTGGCAGCATCATGTTATAGGGATGTTTTTCAGCGGCAGGGACTGGGAGACTAGACAGGAACAAGGCAAAGATGAACAGAGCAAAGTAGAGAGAGATTCTTGCATGAAAACCTGTGCTCAGGACCTCAGACTGGGGGGCAATGGTTCACCATCCAACAGGACAACGACCCTAAGCCCACAATCCACTCCTGCATTGTCTTGGCTTCGGGACAAGCCAGAGCCCAGATTGAACTCAATCGAGCAGCTCTGGAGAGAATTGAAAATAGCTGTGCAGCAACACTCCACATTCAACCTGACAGAGCTTGAGGATCTGCAGAGAAGAATGGGAGAAACTCCCCAAATACAGGTGTGCCAAGCTTGTAGTATCATACCCAATAAAACTCAATGCTGTAATTGCTGCCAAAGGTGCTTCAACAAAGTACTGAGTATAGGGTCTGAATACTAATTTAAGTTTTTTATAAATTGGCAAATATTTCTAAAAACCTGTTGTTGCTTTGTCATTATGGGGTATTGTGTGTAGATTGATGAGGGGGAAAAAAAAATTAATCAATTTTAGAAGGCTGTAACGTAACAAAATGTGGAAAAAGTCAAGGGGTCTGAATACTTTCCGAAGGCACTTTATGAAACAAACACAGGTGCAGAGTAGGGCTGTTGAGGTGACCGTATTACCAGCAGTCATGAGTCATGACCGCAGTAAAATTCCACGTGACTGTTGAGTCACAGTAACCTCCTCTTATGCACTCAGGACATGCGTTGGTCGTAGCCTACCCAACTCGCTAATGACCATCAGGTCGCTAATGGCCTAGTACTCAAGGCTCTATCGGAAAACATGGTCATTTCGGATGTTGTTTCAATGCCTAAGAAAGAAATTGACCGTGCTCTTTAAGTTGATGATTCATTCAAAACACCAATTTGCATATCTCTCTCTCTATCTATATACAGTACCAGTCAAAAGTAGACACACCTATTAATTCCAGGGTTTTACTTTATTTTTACTACTTTCTACATTGTAGAATAATAGTGAAGACATCAAAACTATGAAATAACATATGGAATCATGTAGTAAGAAAAAGTGTTAAATCAAAATATGTTATATTTGAGATTCAACCCTTGCCTTGATGACAGCTTGCAAACTCTTGGCATTCTCTTAACCAGCTTCATGAGGTAGTCACATGGAATGCATTTCAATTAACAGGTGTGCCTTGTTAAAAGTTAATTTGTGGAATTTCTTTCCTTCTTAATGTGTTTGATCCAATCAGTTGTGCTGTGACATGGTAGGGGTGGTATAAAGAAGATAGCCCTATTTGTTAAAAGACCAAGTCCATATTATGACAAGAACAGCTCAAATAAGCAAAGAGAAACGACAGTC